>NC_056747.1:1029173739-1029271239 GCF_019279795.1 Protopterus annectens
TATGTTTTTTTAAGCTCTGATCTTTCTTGTAGATGACCCTAAGTTCTGGCCCAGCAAGTTTTAAATGTTTACTATTGACTTTAAAAATATTCTAATTGTGAATTAAAATCTTTTTTATATCTTAAAAATGATTATTAAATTTTAAGATAGCGGATTTTTGCTCACTTGACTCTTGTAGTTTAATGTTATTGTTGTTATTTGGAAAGTCCTGTATCTTCCCTAAAAGGGGAGAAAACAACCCTTGTTCTCACTTCTCTCTTCCTTGTAACCTCATCAAATATAGAATCTAAATTTAGACTCTATATTTGATGAGGTTACAAGGAAGAGAGAACAAGGGTTGTTTTCTCCCCTTTTAGGGAAGATACAGGACTTTCCAAATAACAACAATAACATTAAACTACAAGAGTCAAGTGAGCAAAAGTCCGCTATCTTAAATTTAATAATCATTTTTATGATATAAAAAAAAGATTTTAATTCACAATTGGAATATTTTTAAAGTCAATAGTGAACATTTAAAACTTTCTCGGCCAGAACCTAGGGTCATCTACAAGAAAGATCAGAGCTTAAAAAATATTATAGAAATGTATAAGATTGCTAGTACCCCGGGTGATGGATGGACTAGATGTGGGTTTTGCCTGCAATGTTGGGATATTAATATAGGCAATGAGTTAACAATACCACAATATGGAAAACTACATATAAACAAAAAATATACATGTAGTAGTAAAGCGGTGGTTTATGTAGCATCCTGTGCTTCATGTACCAGTTTTTATATAGGGAAAACCATTAATTCTTTAAGGACATGTATTTACCAACATAATTATGACATCAATAAAAAAGATATGAACAATGCTTTGGCTGCACATACAGCAATGCATGAAGGGCATAAATTTAAGTTTACAGTAATTGACCAAGCCACTGTGTGTGAGAGGGGGCTCCCCTGAATGACCTTTTAGAGCAAAAAGAATTGAGATGGCAATTAAGAACTAATGCTTCTGAGGCGCTTTGATTAAATAGTGCCATCTCAATTAGCTCAATTTTAAGGTTAAAAGCATAATTTTTTATGTAATTATGAATGTGTATATACATTTTTATGAAATAATGGATGTATTATATTTTACTATAATGTATGATATATTTTAAGTGTATGACAATGTTTAGCTATGTATAGTAGGGCAAATTTAGAATTTATAATCTGTCTTTAGAGCTGTTTTTTAATTAATAATTGATGTTCCTTAGGTATCTGCATTTATAATACATGTATTAGATATTGCCTTCATGTTTCAAAAAGATATATTCATTTTTACCTTGGTAAATGTATGCATTTAGTATTTTATTGGAAAAATCTTATAGTTATTCCACAGTATATAACCTATTAATTTAATGAAAAAATGTACTCAGATATATTCCTTTGTCACATGTAAATACAGATGGGTTTTAATGTCATTTGAATGTAATGGCATTATAAGTGGTTAAATTAGTTTAGGAAATTATGTCATTGATTTTGGGCGGGTATAAATACAGGTGAGGTTGCATTTGCACTTTATTCTGATGAAGTTTCCATTGGGAAACAAAAGTGCTTAATTTTACATTTGGAATCTGAATAAAACATTGTGGTGGACGTTCTTGGCTGCTATATTCTTCTTTTGTTGGATATTCGTGGTTTGGACTGTGCTTTTTCTTATACATATATATATATATATATATATATATATATATATATATATATATATATTTATATATGGGTCTAGGACTATTCACTGAAAGCACATTTCACTGAAACGCATTTGACTGAGCACAATTCACTGAAAGCTCAATTCACTGAAAACACAATTCACTGAAACACATTTCACTGAAAGTTATATATGGCCTTTTCCCCACTGTAGTGCAACCCTGGAGTTAGAATATATAGTAAGGGGGGCATAGCCCCCCACCTGTTTTAAATATTTTGAACTATACACATGGATACTTGCAATTTCAATAAATCACTCTTTTCTAAACTTAATATATATCCAAACTATGTGGGGGGGATATGCCCCCCCACATCCCCCTTACTATATATTCTAACTCCAGGGTTGCACTACAGTGGGGAAAAGGCTATATTTAACTTTCAGTGAAATACGTTTCAGTGAATTGTGTTTTCAGTGAATTGTGCACAGTCAAATGTGTTTCAGTGAAATGTGCTTTCAGTGAATAGTCCTACACCCACATATATATATATATATATATATATACATATATATATATATATATATATATATACATGTGTGTGTGTGTGTGTGTGTGTGTGTGTGTGTGTGTGTGTGTGTGTATGTATATATATATATATATATATATATATATGCATATATATGTATATATATATATATATATGCATATATATGTGTATATATATATATATATATATATATATATATATATATATATATATATATATATATATCTATATATATATATATATATATATATATATATATATATATATGTATATATATATATATATATATATATATATATATATATATATATATATTTATACATAAATACATTTTCCCTACTGTTGAATGAATGTGGTGCATGATATGTTTGAATAAACATCAGTCATACCCAACTGGGCCCTTACCTGCACACTTCTCGTCCAGTGTGTGTGTGTGCAGCCCACCTCCACAATACTTCACTCAGCGTCACAGCTTGTGCATTGGGCATGTGCCTCAAATTTGGCGAGGAGCTCCTCGGTGGGTGTCAGTGGGAGCTGGATGTCTGGGCCCCCACCTGTGGCTAGCCGGTCCCTCGCTACAGCAGCAGCCCATTGACAGGCATGGCTGATGAGGTCAGTAGCCCGATGCTGCACATGCTCATAAGTTCAGCCTTGCAGGCCAGCATCATTTACTCTGTAGACCACACTGTTCCACAGGGCAGTCCTCTCCTGTACATCTGCTGCTCTCCTTCCAAATAACAGGGCATAATGTCCCATCACATATTGGGTGATGATGTCTGTTTCCTCAACAGAGAATGCTAGTAGGTGTGCACTCTACATTTTACCTGGAAGCCATAAACAGGAAAAAGATCACAGGACCTCATAACATTGTCAAAATGAACATCAACGATGGTTATTACTTGCAAATAAGCCACACTGCACCAAAACCCTCCAAGCTATCATGCCTATAGCAGCTTGTATTACACGCCTGTCCCTGAGCTATCTTAGTTCCCCAATGTTGGGCACTTAATTGCATAATCATCTATTATCCATTCATTTCTGTGTAGAGGGTTGGCAGTGGGCATCTTCCATGTGGATGGAGTGTGGATGGTGGCAGGTCTGTGTTTGACTGTGGTGTGTGATGGAGCTGTGAGCACATGCCTGAGTTCATGTAGGAGGCAGAGAATGATGCTATTATGCCCCATGGAGATATTCTGCTGTTGCCATCAGTAGGCAATATGTACATGCTCACCATTGCTGAGACAAGGAGTGTGGTTGATGTGCATATCCCCCTGTACAACTGGGGTAGACAGGGTGGCGATGTTCCCACCTAATCTGTGTGATGCAGGTTGCCCTATATCCATGGCATGTGTGTATGAGGTGTTCTTTACCCCCAGTACAGGGTGAACTGTGTTGTTTCCTCCGAGACTTACAACATATGTGGAGACACAGCTGCAGTTGTCATTGGTGGTGTAGATATGTCTGATTTATAGTCATAGTCAGCCTTACAGGAAGTCAATTGTGAACTTACATGCTTTCTCAGATAAAGGTGGACTAGCTTCCAAGTTGTTGCCTGAACCTATGTGTCCCTGTACAGCCAATGTTGCAACCAATTATGTGGTTTGTGTATTCCTGATGTCCACCAAAGGGGATTACTCTACCTTGGTGGAGCCTGGATATACAGGTCAGGTACTGTTGTGTCCATACAGCTACAGTGGATATAAAGGGTACACACCCCGGTACACTGCCTGGTATTTGTGCAATTGGAACATGACACCACAATAACTCATTTCATAACAATTCCCACCTGTAGTATGACCTATAGCCTGTACAATTCAATTGAAAACATAACAATCTGGTCTGTGAAAACGTATGGAAATAATACTCAGTACAATAAGCCAGTTGAATAAGTGTGCACACCCTTAAACTGATATGTTGAGTATGCACCTCTTAAGATGGTTACAGCATTCATCCGTCTTGGTCTGGACTCTAACATCATGGCACATCTTCACTTGGCAATAGTTGCTCATCTTCCTAGAAACACCTTTGATGGTATTTCAATGGAATTGTACAGGATAGGGGTCACATTCAAGATGAGAAACATTACGAAATGATCTTCTGTGGTCTGATTGTCATACAGCACACATACCTGGCATTCCAACAGGGGTGTATACACTTGTGATATCCACTGATTATAGGTGTTGATATAACTGGTAGTGGCAGGCATTGTCAGAGGGTCATAACACAGGTGGACACTTCTCTGATTGATACCTAATAATCATGCCTTCTCTAGTACCCATATCAGTGTTAGGGCGATGCAACAACCAGTAGCTGTACACATTTATGTCAGTTGTATGCACTGACACTGATATTACACACATGTGTAACATGCACAACCTATTTACCTGACTGCTTGAAACCCATGTGCCTTCCAGCTGAACATATGCTTACATACATGTGATCAGGGGATTTCTGGTATACATTTCTGTTGTATGTTATTATGGCACACTGTATTTACAGTCTTGCTGCTCAATCATACTTCTCAACCTGTTACAGCAGTATGCCTGGACAATGGCACACATAAATGGGTGTCAAAAGGGACATCACTATTGATACTGTATTAATATAGCTGCACCATACATTAGTACGTTGATTGCACAATAGGGTTTGAAATCATTGTGATAACCTGGAAGATGTCCAACAGTCATAAGTAGGTTATTATGTTACAATGTCATTGCTCACAGACCTGCCAGTGACTTGTTTGACATCACAGAGGTATATGTGTATGTGACTACAGATATCAGTCACAAATCTGCTTATTTTCCAGCAGAACACTGTACAGTTGAATGTTATTAATTCAATATACCACATGCAGTTCAACACATATGTCTGCAACAGTACTTTACTGTGCACATGCCCTCTATAGGTCTCTCAGCTTTACAAGGCAAACATGTCAAACTCATAATCACAGGTACCATGGATATGGAAATCATCCCATTAACTAGCCTAGCAGTGGCACAGTCACAACTGTTTGACAGACACCCCTGCGGTTGTCATATATGAGCTGTCCTTTCTCAGGGTGAGTCAGGCTCCTGAGCTGTGATCCTACCTTGCAACCTCTCAGATCATCACATCTGGATAAAGCCTAAAATGATGGGGGGGATAAATATGGACAGACTTTAAATATTCCTGTTACAAACATAGGAAGTTTGAAGAATTATACATTTTGCATTACGGTGAATATTCTTAAGGATGTGGAGTCTTTAACTCAAGTGTTTGTCATTACTTGATGACTTCAGTCCTCGGCTATTTGCCAGAAAAGTACAGATCTCAGTAGGAAGAGACAAAAATATATGATCGTAAAATGTGGGCATTCTGTGAAGATCTGTAGAGTTGAGAGGTATGTCTGTAATATCTCCCACTGCAGAGAGGGCTAGATGCTATGGCCATAGCAGCTGTTTAGCAGCACATTAGTACAGCAAGTCTTGTTGAGACATACATTCCTCCATATCCCATTTCCTATTATTACAGACCAAGCACATTCAATTACTTGTTTACATGTTCCACTTACCTTTTTTCTTTCTTTTATTTTCCAATTTATGTTTCATTTGTTATTTCTCTTTCTGTGCACAACAGGGATAGAGCTGGTTTGAATAGGTGGCAGCATGGCTTTTGTAGGTAATGCTCATGACCAGGTGATGGCCTGTCAACCTATTGGGGTTCCCCACTTTCTAAGTGTATGCAGAGCAACTGCGTAGTTCTTTCAATACCCAACGTCATGGCAAAACACTCCTATAAATGAGTACTCCATGTGGGCATTGGCCCTTTCCCTTACTTGTGAGGAAGACATCCTGGAGTTGCGTGAGCTACTACCTCTTACAACAGGACTTGTGGAGACAAGCCAATGAAATGGTGAAGAAGGTTCAAGACTTAGGGGAAGAATGCGAGTATTACTGTTATATGTTTGGAATACTGCTTGTTTAACAGGGCTTGTATGCACATACTATGTCTGCATGGGTTTCAGTCTGACAAAGTTCTATCTCTGCATAGCTCTCAACTGTAGGGCCATCCACATATGTTGGAGAGCTGACCTAAGGTATTTTTGAAGGTAAGTGACATCAGCAGCAGTCCTGAAGGAAGGGTAAGGGAAGTTTAGTGAGTGTGAATGGCCTCAACTACATTCATCTAGAAACACACACACACACACACACACACACACACACACACACACACACACAAACACACACGCATGCACAGACACACACACACACACACACACACACACATACACACACACACACACACACACACACACACACACACACACACACACACACACACACACACACACACACACGCACACACAACTTTACATTTGACAGGACTGAGATTACAACTGCTACATGGATACTTATTTGTACTGCAGTGTTACGCAGTTAACAAAAGCACCACTGAGACTATAGGCCTGAGAGCTACCCAAAGGTATTTCTACAGTGAATGACATCAGCACATCATGTGATATAGGCCAATGGGATGTGTACTGGGTTGGAAAGGCCTCATCATGGGATTTTCTCTGTCGCTGTCTGTCTTTCTCTTCCCCACATCTCTGTGTGTGTATGTTTGACATATTATATTATGTTGGACTTAGATATGTGTGAGTATTCATATCCAATGTGTGTGTGTGATGTATCAATGGTGTACAATTTGGTGTGTGTGCACAGACAGCTGCGAATATCCGATGTCTGTAGTCCACTGTGTTGTGGGACATGGGCTTCATTTCTCTAAGTGTAGGAGCATGCCCAGTATGACCTTCTATATTGAGTGTGTGCATCCATTCCAGGGAGGGTTGGACTCCAGTTCAGGGTTTTGAGTGCTACAGCAACACCTAGCAAACTGTTTCGGCAGGATATCTGTAGATAGGTTGCCTATATGGAGAAACAATGGGCATAACATACAGGGGATACTGTAACTATTACTGCCTGTGCTGCTTGTGTGACATTTTTGGTTGTAGCATAGATTTTCTGACATATGCACTGTTTATAACTGTGATGTAGCATGTCATCAACTACTGACAGTTATCATTCTTTGCTCACAGTTATTTATCAGGGAAATACAAGATGAATGAAGCTGATACCAATATTCTGAGGCATATAGACTACACATTCTGGCACACACCTGCCATTGTGGAAGGGTATCTAGAGACAATAGACTGCTGGTTCTGTGTAAATGGTGCAGCACCTTGTTAGTATGCTGGCTGGGGAATCCCTCCTTGTGCATTTCTCAACTGCATGAAATAGCCATATCCAGCTGCGGTCATACCTCTCAGCTGTACAGATACATCCAGGTTATCCAGAGGCAGGACTTATATATCTGGTCAGTTTATCTTCACATTGTGGTTTACAAGCAGTTTTGTGGCTATTCATTCATGGGTTTGCAGTCAGGGAGTAGTATGGGTGGACATTAGAGTTTCAGACTTCACACACGCCATGACATCCATGCTTCTACACCCCCCCTCTGTTATTCTCTCCTCTTCCTAACATTATGTAAGCAATATCTCAGAGGTAACTCTATAGGTGGGCCTTTATCCCACTAGTATTTATGGCCTGGTCCACAGTCCTTGCAGTAGGACATGGGGAGGCACACTACTGGCATTTATAAACATGGCCTTGCATTTGTTTTATGTTTACTGTGTTAGATTGTTAGTTGGGACCCCCTGACATTCTGTAAATTGGCACTATGGGTGAGGCATGGGCCTTTGCCAGAGGACTGTAGGCCATTTGAGAGTGCTGCAGGCATCTGTTACTGCATATCTATGTGGGATTGTGGGCGGGTGCACACCTGCAGACTTTAAACATTTGCAATCACTGTACTGGTATTTCAGTTACTCTGTTGGCTTCCATTTCATATTGTATTGTGACCTATCATACAGAAAGGAGACATATCAGTAGAGTACACATGTTAGATCTTAATAGCATAAATTTCAGTTTCAGACTTCTTACCCTTCAGAACTAGAATGCAACTGCCAGACCTGTTGTAGTATGTCTGTGTAGGTCTGATGGGGGGGCTGTTCACCATTGCCATCATTTGGGGGCCTTAGCCTAGCCTTTCTTTATGGTCATCTACACCTGTCCTGCTGGGTGAGGCTGGTAGTGGGTATGTGACCCTGATTGACATCCATGTGTGTGACCTATTGACACCCACAGTTATTTGGCCCAAGGCATGCACTGCAGTGGTGGTTGTCACCTTCTGTAGTGTTGCCTAGTAGGTCGACACCATTAAATGTTGTGAATTTCCTGCTGTCCCATATAGCTGTCTACTGCTATCCCATTCAGCTACCCAATTCCCTTGCATGCTTGCATCCATATCATACATACAACTATGAGAACATACTACTTCATTCAGTAATTGATAGGAAGGGTGACTTACCTTGTTTCTGGGCCAGTATTGAGGATGGTGCTGGAGGCCTGTCTATGTTGAATGCACATAGTACACTCCCTGTACACGGTAAAGCACAGGTAATGTCATGTTTGGCATCCCTTTTACTGTATGTGTGAGTCAGAGAGAGGTATCAGTCCCTGGGTCTGTACAGTGTCAGTGTGTATGCTATGCGTTGCCTCTTTGCCAAGGCCTGGGCATGCTAGGCATGCCTTCTTCTGCCTACAGGGGCAGGCTCAGGATGTTCCTCCTTTGAGTCCCTCTATGTCTATGCTGGCCTTGGCAATTGTGAGGGGCTGTGTGGCCCTGCCCCTTGCTGTTCCTGCTGCAGCTGTTTCTGTAGGATCATATTGTGTAGCATGGCACATACTATGAACATTTTTCTACATGTAGCTGGAGAGTACTGAAAGGCTCCACCGGATATGTCAAGGCAGTGGAACCGTGACTTGACCATCCCAAACACATGATCTACAATGATCCTGGTTTGTGCATGTGTCTCATTATGGTGTTCTTGTTCAGGTGTGTGTGTATTTCTTATGGGCGTCATCAGCCACGGCTCCAGTGCATAGGCAGCATCCCCCACTAGATGGCCACATGGGATGTTCCCACTGGCAAATGCCTGATACAGCTGTGAGCAATGCCAGATGTGGGAGTCGTGATAGCTTCCAGGGCTGTCAGCACACACATTCATGATAATGCCCCGGGCATCACACATGACCTGGCAGTTGATAAAGGGGAAGCCCTTGCAGTTTATGTAGACCCTACCCCACTCACTGGGTGGTGCTTTGATGTGGATGTGCATGCAGTCTATAGCACCAACTTCCTCAGGGTATTCTGCTATATGGTGGAAGATATGCATACTTCTGGTCAACGCCTCACTGGTGGTGCAGAAATAAATGTGCTCATTGGCATGTGGTGTCATGGCATCCAGGAACTGGTGGAGTACCCTGGATGCTGATGCCTGTGAGACCAGCATGATATCCCCAGTTTGTCTTTGGAAGGTACCTGTAGCTAGTATTCTTATGCCTAGACATACCTTGGTTTCCACTGGGATGGGTTCCATCTATTAGTTCTGTGTGAGAGGAGTGGCTGGCACAGCTCAATGATTTGCTATAGAATGTCCCTTTACACCCTATAGTGCTCCACTATCTCCAGCTCATGTAGGCCCTGGTAGGTTACCCTGGGTCTGCACACTCTTCTCCTCCTCCTCACTGTGGGTCAGTTGTCAGCATTTGCCTCCTCACCACCTTCAGTCTCTAGCACATATTGATGGAGTAAAGCAACAGCAGCCTCTAACATTTTTAGTTAATTTTGCCAGGTAAAAATTCCCCATCTGTGTACACCGGTGGTGTAAAGTTTGTAAGAAAAAACAGTCTGTAAAGTGTTTGCATAGTTTATAGTAGTGTGCTGGGCTGCTGCATGTCTAAGTGGTTGATTCTGATACAGTCCACCTGCCAGCTATGCTAGTTCTCCTTGATTGCCTTCCTACTGCTGTTCCCTCAAAAAAAAGTCTGAAAGGTGTTTGCATAGTTTATAGTAGTGTACTGGGCTGTTGCATGTGTATTAGTCTGATTCTGATACATTCCACCTTCCAACTATGCTAGTTCTCCTTGATTGCCTTCCTACTGCTGTTTCCCCTTCCCAGTTCCTCCCTATATAAGCCCCGAGGCACGCCGCACCTACCCAGTGCCCAAATGTCAACAATGCTGCCATTTCCACTTTTTTTTGTTTTGTTTAAATCCCAGTGTGCAGCACGCACACACATTTAGGCTATGTACACAGTGCTCAGGCCATCTGACACACCCCCTTCCTTAGCTGTGCTTAGCTAAGGGCAAATACGGGCCATAGAGCTCCAATGAGCTTACAGAAAATATGACACAGCCCCTTATGAAGTTATTCAGCTCATACACTTGCACTGTTGTGGTGCTGCACCTGGTTTACTATTGTTTATTTGAATGGAAAAACATTTTCCGTTCAAATAAATGAATGGTAATAACAAAAGTAAAAAAAACTACCATTCACAATGTCGAACCAAATGCTTGACACATTTAACTCGACATTGTTGTCGAAACCACCACGTGATAGCAGTATAGGAGCTGATGTAAATCAAACTCCTATACATCTATCATGCTTTTGCAATGGGGACAAGCCCCCCTGCACCCCACACCCCCACTTATATATTCTAACTCCAAGATCGCACTACAGTGGGGATGTGGATGAATTTCCACTCCCCACTGTACCGCAAACTCCATGCAGATAGTCGATTTCCACTTATGCGAATGCAGTTGTGCATTTGAATAAGTGGAGTCAACTATCTGGTGCAAAACTGCTTGTGCGTTCAACATTCTGTTTTTTGGCACATTGCAGCTGATAGAATGTCATTCGCATGAACAATAGTAAACCACTACATCTACATGGTTAAGTACAAGCTGACACTTGGGGGAAAGTTGTGATTCAATATAACTCCCCTCATTTGCATAACCCATTGTGTAGGTCATTAGTTATTGCACTAAAACAGACCCTGTCCCCTTGACAACCAGTGCTCCCTGGTATTGTTTACATTCTACATGCCATTAACTATAATGGCAAAATGCAGAATTAACTTAAAATTGACTTTTTTCATTTTTTTTTTAATTTTTGGCACAATCACGTTTGCGTGCCACTGCCCTAAGCTTAAACGGCTGAGATCAGCCAAAAAAAAGTTTAATTTAAAAAAAGATAAACTGGTTTTAATGCCAATGGCCTTATATTTGGCCATTGGCATGTGTATTAAGCATAATACATGCTTTTACATGAGCTGTCATACCTCTGTTTTGTCAGATGCAGAAATGTATTTGGTTACTAACTGAATACATTTCTGCACTGATACTGTTCTAGCACAGACACCTGGCAGCTTGGTGGATCACAAAATCACCTCATTTGCATGGCTTTCACCAGCAAATGAGGTGATGTGCATATTTGCCGCTTTTCCTTGCTAGAACAGTGTAGGTCCACTCATGCACATGTAAACAGCACTTTCCTGGATTGCTCAGCAGCCATTTTCCATGCAGGAGCTCTGACAGCATTCTTGCATGGAAAATCGGCCTTCATGAATCCCGGGGACTGTTCCTGAATGGAAACTAAAGTGTTGTGAATCCCAGGGTATTATTTTTTGCCATTACATTAAGTAATCACATCAGAAGGAAAAGACTAGTAGACACTAAAAAAAAAATTAATATCTAAGTGGGTTATCAGCAGAGCATACTTCATTTGGTTCTCTAGTATTTTGTTTATTCAAGTCCTGGCTGGAGAAAGTACTATCACCCAGAATTTGAGCTGCTTTAGGTGTGGACATTGAGTGGTAAGAGAGTTCCCGTATGTAAATGCTGATATATAGTCGGGTAACTGAGTGCACATGATAAAATAAGCATCTCTGCTAATTTCTGGTTAAGTTCTTAAGGTCACTAGCTGTCCAACACATTTTGCTTGAAGAATTTCTTTGAGTGGAGTTTTCTAAAGTGATGTGTTGTGTGGTGATAGTAAGTACTGCAAACACAGCTAGCTGTAATTTTGTAAATAAATATGTCATTTGTGAATATCAAACTGATTTATACAAGATAATTGTGTTACAAATATATTGTAACTGCTTAAATGTATATGTTTTAACAGAGGATATTGGAAGAAAGAAGGTTAGCCTCAATTCAGCAAACTTTAAAATATATCTGAAATTAAATCACTTTATTGGCTGAGCCATAAAGATGCCATTTCATAGGTTTCAGTGCAGTCAGAAACACAACCCCCCAGATTTACTATTCTTCCATGCAGGACTAGCTTAGTCCTGCATGGAAGCGGCTGTTTAGGAGCATGACAGCAGCGCACATGCATATTAATGAAGGCACACTGCCTGAGCTCTTAATCTTACACAGAGTGTATAAGAGTGTAGGGGGCATGTCTGAGAGCAGAGCTCTCAGAATATACATGCCCCTGCAATGAAGAACAGCAGACAACTCCAAAAAGAATGAGCAAGACCGCTCGTAGGTGTATGCATACCCCCAGCAACATCTCCCCATGTGTACAAGACCAATAGTTAAAACAACAAATATAAAGATTTTTTTTATGAAACAGATGAAATTTAACTGGAGGTGCATGGGCTTCCCCATCGCTTAGCTATAGTTAATTTAGCTTAAATGGCACAAGAGGATAAAAAGCAAGACATATGCAAATGAAGCAGTACAGCAATAGTGTAGTGGAGAGAGCATTCGCCTTACGAGCAGTCATTCCTGGTTTGAACCCCACTGCAACACATTCCATTTTCCATGTCAAATCACTTTATTACCAATATTTTTAGTTGCATAACCTACAAAATAACATATATTTGTTAACTGGAGTACTACATTAAATGCAGATGTGAGGTGTCAGTGTTATAATGTTGCAATGTACACAGATAATCACATGTGCCCCATACAGTATATTTACACAAGAATCAGGGATACAAATGTAATGTAAAATGTGTAATGAATGATAGCTTCATACAGCTTCCAAATCCCCCACCTTCCCAAGAACCATTAGACATTACTGTCTAAATTAGTGCAGTGGTAAGCGGGAGTGAGCACTAGTAAGCAAGTGTAAGCATAATTAAGCAGTAGTAAGCGGGAGTAAGCATTTATAAGAACTAGTAAGTGGGTTTAAGCTCGTTTGCATGGGGGTAAGCAATGTGCACACAGGTTAAGCAATACTGAAGCTAACTCTATGCAGGCATATGCAAGTTGACAATGCTTACCTTCATGCAAACCCACACAAACCCACTTACAAGTGCTTAAAAGTGCCTTAATCACTTTGTCTGCAACAGCCAGTGTTCTTACCTGAAACAAAATAAACAGCCTTTGCAGTTCTTGAACCTAGGACCCTGTACACTATAGTCACAGTAATTAACCACTAAGCCACCACAGCAGTGCATAAAACTGAGGTATCACTAAACAAATCCTCACTATAGTAAAATCAAACTGAACATGTGAAAGGAATTTATATACAGTCTTATGTTCTATAACCTATTACATAACATAAATATGTGAACTGGAGTACTGCAGTAAGCCCAGATGTGAGGTATAATTGTAATAAAGAGTTGAAGTCCCCTAATAAACACAAGGACCACATACAGTGTATGTACACATGGATCATGGATACCAGACATATATATATAACATGTAATGAATAATAAATCAATGCCAAAAAGCAAATATAATGCAAAGTAAATATTAAGCAATGCTAAGCATTGCACAGGGCAGCTTAGTAGGTGTAAGCAATGTGTAGGCCAGCTAACTCAATCTGTCCATTGGTATACCCCTTTAAACAATGCCAACATTAAGTAAGCAGGATTGCCCATAGCTTAGCCTTTTCAAAACCGTCCAATCATGGCAAAGTGCGGGGAAATCAGCCATATTTAAATCCAACAGGTGGGAATACATCTCATAGCTAGTTGTAGCTTCCCCTTTCAGGCACCATGTCTGGAATGAGAGAGGGAGTGTGCTTTCAGGCGCAGCACTGGGGCATCCAGGAGTCCACAGTCATGGCAGGATTCCTTGTCAAAGACCATGAGCAGAGACTGCTGCAGGGCCAGTACCATGGTTCCCAATATAAAGCGGAAGCCTGGGACCATCTTTCCCGTGACCTCACTAGTGCCACTGGCATACCCTGAACTGGTGAGCAGGTCAGGCATCACTATGCCGATCTGAAGCAGCGAAAGGGGGATCTCTTGGATCAGTGGATCCAAGAGGCTAGGACGACAGGGGAGGTTCCAGTAGTGTGTAAGTATCACTCCACTACCTGTTTAATAATTGCCAGCTCATGTATATTATGGATAGGTATGGCTAAATATTCCTCTTATGCCCTTCACAGTAGCAAGTGAGCAGGCTGTGAAATAGGAGGCCCACTGTTGTCGCTTGGAGAGGTTGTGATGTATTCAGGTTAGTAATACCCTTGCATGTACTGTCATAGGAAATAAATCTAACAGTATTAGTAAGTTAATTGCCTCTATAAAACCTGTATTGTTTAAGGGAAGTACTGCATACACCAGAGAATATGGCAGGAAGAGTCTCATATAGGTTGCATGTAAATAAAAACATAATAGCCTGAAAATGAAGGTCTAACTGCTGTAAGGTGTAACTGTTGTTCTGCATGTGTTTACGCTGGTATCATATGGTAATGTAGATTTGCAATCACTTAATAGTACTGTCTTATTAAGCAATGTTACCCACACTGTGCAACATAAATAAAAAATGTGTAGAAATGTCTGTAAATGACTGGTGTAATCTCCAGAGGTCAGCTAGTACAAGTGAGAGAGTCATAGACAGAAAAGAGTAAAAAGATATATAAAATCTAAATAACACATGCAACTGAGATGTGAACTGTTGTATGTTTAGCACACAAAGTCATGGATCGAATCCTGGGAGTTGTAGTAGTCTGCACACATAATCATACCCCACAACTGTACAGATATGTCCAGAATATCCAGTAAATTGGCCCATATCTGCTGCCTGTCACTGTGTGTCCCCCTGGGAAATCAGTGGGATGACCCCAGACATATAGGCTGCAAACAAGAAATACAACTGATTGCCACACATCCATAAGAACAAACCTGTCACTCTAGCAACTCCCTAAACTGTTATGAGAGTAATAAGCCAAGTATGTCCCATTTACACTCCCATGTTGTCAGGCTGTGACCAGAGTGTGTACAGTAACAGAGTGAGATGTAAGTGCATAATACTAATGTGAAATCTTGTACTTTGTGTGGCAACATTCAGGTAGTGCTAACAAACATTGCTCCCACACGTCCGTCAGATACAAACACTGTGCCCAGAAATAAAAGAGTGTATTACTCATCACTGTCACTTACACTGTGCTACATAATCTAGCTGTCTAGGAAATCATGTATAAGAGTGTTGTAAGTCACTAAAGGTTGAAAAGGGCAGTAGTCTACATATGTCTCGGTTCACCTGCATGTGGTCAACATATGGCTTGAGTCCATGCAAAAAGAGATGGACAAGTTTGTGCATAACATCAATCTGGGAGCGTGTGTAGAAACACTTAGTCAGTGTTAGCAAACAATTCCTCCACAGGTATACCAGGTAAAGGTATTTATTGCATAGTAAGTTAAATAGTATTCGGGAAGCTAATAGGCCTCCATTGTCATTTATTTTAACTTATGGTCACGAACGTGGACACATTATTTCAATCATTAAGAAAAACTGGGACCTGTTAAGCAATAACTTGGAATTGCATTGTTTGTTAGGTCCACAACCCTCTTTTACTTTTAAGAGAGGTATGAATTTAAAAAATTTTATAGAAATGAAACAACACAAGGTTATTAAAAATCCTGGAATGAGTAAATGTTAATCCTGTAAGTTTTGCAAACATATGAGTATAGGGTACTCATTTAATATTAGGGAACGTAGTTATAAGACTGTCAGGTAAATATAATTGTAACACTACTTATGTGGTGTATCTTGCTCAGTGCATCTTATGTCCCACATTCTACATTGGAAAAACTGATCGTAGACTGCGGGAGTGAGTGTATGAGCATCTTTACAATATTAAGAAAGACAAGGTGGAAAATGCATTAGCCACCCATATTAAAACTAACCCCACACACAGTTTTAGGTTTAGAGTAATTGACCATATAGCTGGAGAGGTTAGGGGTGGTCCTAGATCTCTATTATTAGAAAAAAGAGAATTGATATGGCAGATTGGTTTAGATGCCTGTCATTTTCCTGGCATTAATGATAGTTGCTCAATTCAATGTTTATTAAAACTGAAAAGTTTATTTAGATAATTAACTAGTATAAGTAATCTTTGCATATGTTATGTGTTCTTGTTCTCATTAGTATATTGCATGGTAAATAGCTAACCCAGTGTCTTAAGTAGATTAGTAGTGGATGTAATAGTGCATACTTTCAACTTTCTGGAGTTCGGTCTAAATTTCTAGAGTGTAAACAACACTAGGTATAAGGTGATTTGTGTATATATTTAAAATATATCTAATGTATCAAAAATTGATTTAAGTATTTTGGAGTGTTTGGATTATTGAAATTATGTATCAAAATTATACATGTAAATAATTTTATGCTTGAATTTGTGGTACACCAACTGTTGACTACATTCTTAGTGCATTCATTTAATTTTAATGTTGTTACTAGTTGTTTTAAATGAATGAAGTGTAGAAGTTAGGAACTGTATCTGGTGGATTAATAAACTAATTAATTGTTTAATTAGGGGGTGGAGGGAAGTGCAAAGTAGTATATGTGTATATATATATATATATATATATAAAAGCTGCTTTTGTACCTGCTGTTTTTGTCTGAAGATGTCTGGTTATAGAACCAGATGAAAAGCGTTTAACTTTCCAGTGTGGTACTGTGGTTTGTCCATCCTTTATCAATTTTAATTAAAGAGCTGAATAGCTGAAGGGTTTGTTGGTGTTTGAGGTGCTTTGTCCTGCATTTCTTGCCTTTCAACAGTTTGTGGTGTCAACCTTTGTGGTATAATGTGCAGTGGTGACTGCCCATGGGTGGGGGACCTCACTCCCACTGTTTCCACTAGGGGGCTTATGGGCTTCCAATTTCCAAACACCCCTCCGCATCAAGGTGTTTACCCCCACGTGTCATATACTGCCCCTGTATGATTCTTGTCTGTCTTGTCTGTTAACCTACCAAACCTACTTCCCCAAATACACCTACTATCCCTCCCCAACATCCCACTCCCACCTGAAAAAAAAAGGCAATCTGTTCCCAAAAAAAAAATCACGCCTCATACATAGCTGTCCATTTCACACACGTGTCCACTGGACACTTGTAATCTGGTCTAACTGGCATCACAACATATTATTGCTGTCCTCACCCCTCTCTCAGGGGTTTGAGTGTCCAAATCTACCTCCAAATTCAGTGTATATGCACAGCTGTTTATGTATTATAAACAAACAGCTATGGACCTTCCCTACACCCTTCCTGCACATCCCTAGCTATTTTCCCTACTGTTTTTCCCACTTTGTGCCCCTTTTTCACCACTTTCCTATCAACTCTTTTTTTTTTCTTTTAAAGAAATTAGCTTGGGAGTAAACAGGAATAAGCACTTTTAAGCAACAGTAAGTGGATTTAAGCCTGTTTGCACAGGGATAAGCAATGGCTATACAGGTTAAGCAATTAAGAAGCGAAATCAGTATAAGAAATTCTAATCGGAAGTTAGCAGTGCTTATCTCTGCACAAACCCACGCAAACCCACTTACAACTGCTTAAAAAGTGCTTTAATCAATCTGTATCCACCAGCCCTTGTTCTGCACAGCAACAAAATAAACAGGATCTGCAAGGCTCAACCCCAGGACCCCGGACACCATACCCAAAGTGATTGACTACTAAGTCATGTCAGATATACATAACCCTGATGTTTTCACAAACATATCATCCAGCACAGTCATTTAACAGTACAGGAAATGTATTTAAACATGTAGATGAATGTGTGTCTGTATATATATTTATATTTAAAAATATATAATATATATATATATATATATATATATATATATAATAAATAAATATATATATATATATATATATATATATATATATATATATATATATATATATATATATATATATATATATATATATATATATATATATATATATATATATATATATATATATATATATATATATATATATATATATATATATATATATATATATGTAAGCATACATATATATCTATATATGTATATACAGACATATATCTATAGCTATATAAGAGAACATAACAAAACATATATGTCCACATGCACTGCTAATGGGGGTGAGGGGGCCCAAACAACATACGTCTTGTACGTATAGATATTACCCCCCCACAGCCAAACACATCTGCCCTGCAGTACAATACCAACTGTTGCAAATCCCATAACCAAAACCTGACACAACATGAGCACAAGATGTTAACAGTACTCCATCTCACCTGTATGATGTCAGGCTGGTATAAGTAACATATCATGCAGTACAGTCTGGCTACCATAGGGAATGTACACTGTGGAAGCAGTCAACTTTCCTAAGATACATATACACAGACACATATATGCAGATACACACACATACACACACACACACACACACACACATATATATATATATATATATATATATATATATATATATATATATATATATATACGCATATATAGATATATATGTGACTACACATACACACACAGAGAAATGTATAGGAAGATACATATGTAGAAGGTGCACACAATACGGAATACCCACTATGCCTACAGTTGCCACCTTACCAACTGGAAACTGTATGAGCCACCCATACAAATGACAATTGTTACTTGCAACATATACCCACAGAGAGGTCAAAGGATATAATACCACGCACAGGTTTGCATACATGGGAAAGCTTTATTTGTGTACTATTACAGTTTTATATGCCATGTCATATAGATGTGTAGACTCTAACATACATATAAACAGACTAATGCAACTGCGAAACAGTTATATTAATACAGTAGTCTGGAAAGGTTTACATATGTTGCTGTCCAGGCCAAGGCCTTCAAGTAATACAATAGTAAAGACAGACTGGGCCACAGGATAACAATCAATCAATAGTAAGTAATGCAGATGTATAGTGCAGCAGCCTCTAGCTATACTCTGTACACAATCCCTAGGTGGTACGGGCCTCAGATGACACAATGGGATGGATCTGTTACATAACAAGGCATAACTGACACCATCATAATCACACTGACAAACAGAACAGTCTGTATGGCAGGAAGCAGTAGGCCTGCATTTACCCAAGCTGCATTGTATGGTAATGTACATCCAGATACCTTAAAGCAGCTTACCCCTGATACCCCCACATGTTGTAACAGCCTAGGTTAGTTATTGTGCATCCCCCCCATAGACTGACATACAGGGCCATATACCACTGTTACATACACTGGCCTCTGGAGTGCATAAGGCCACACATGTATTGTGTAGATGAAGGCCACATATATATGGACCCAACCCCACAATATGTGGGGGGGGCACAACAGCAGTAGACTGATGGCCGGAATGGCAGCATGACATATTCACAGCCCACTACATAACAACCCCTGACAGCATGTCATATGGACAAAGACTGGTATGTAGGTGGAAGACAGAGGCTGGAACACAGGCCCATATGTGAAATATTGTTGTCATACACTAAACAAGCCACTGGTGTTACAGGATAGGCTGCAACATACCCTTAGTCAGGCATATGAAGTTAGAAACACAAATGGGTGTAGTGATGTACTGATAATACTCAACACACACACTGCCAGTGATATATTTGACACAAGATCTGTGTGGTGGACAGACAAAACATAACAGGCAATACTGTAGCCATCAAGCGGATAGGCCGACAACTGAGAGCTATGCAGACAGACTGCATTCCATGTTAAACTAATATGTACACACAAACCCTGTAACACCAGTGCTATACAATGCATACAACAACACTATTCACACTCTGTCTGTATTTCTGGAACCTCATACAAATATGTAGCTGGCCTGAGTGTGCAAGTTCTCTTGTAAGAGGTGTTGCTACCTGCTGTCCCTAACACTGCTGCCCACACACAGGAAGGATGTCCACCATACAGGAAAGGTAAAGGCACCACGCCCACATGATGTAGGGATTTATAGTAGTGGGCTGCCATGACAGTGGTAATTGGAAGTACTACACAGAATGCTGCATGCAGGTAGCAAGTGGAGGACACAGACTGGTCCAAAGGCCATCACCTGATCATGTGCATCACCTACAAAAGCCATGCTGTAATCTATCAAAAGCAGCTCAATCCATTTAATGGAGAGAGACTGAGTTAAAGAGAGAGAGAGAGAGAGAGAGACAGAGACAGAGAGACAGAGAGAGAGAAAGAGAGAGTGAAAGGCAAAAAAAAAAAAAACAACAGAAAAGAAAAAAATAGCCATCCAGCAAACTATCTAGGAGGAGCATCATTCTCACAACAGGTATGTGAAGTATATCTGCATGTAATTGACTGTGGTACATGGGCCATAATAATAGGATAGATGATGTAGAATGATTTATATGTGCCATCAGATGTTGTTGTTGTTGTAATGATGTTCAGCTGAACAACTGCTAAGGATAATAGAGGCTTTCCCTGTGCGTAGTGGGCCATACCTGTCAACTGTGCAGAGCAGCAATGACTGATAAGATGTAAGCCATCATAATGTGTGTTGTGTAATGGGAAGATTGTATATTACTGTGGCCAATAGCTTGTGGTGGAAGTAATGCCATAATGATGGACACATGGGTTCCACAGCCCACCACTTGCAGGATACTCAGGGTAACCTATATTGTAGCATGCTGGAATGCCATAGGTGTGTAACAGGGTTACCTGCAATCTGGCTCTACATATATCCCCCTAATGTCAGGCTGTGTCCATAGGTGGCACCTGTCTGTGTTGTAGCAAGGCAAAACAGTGCAGCTGTGCAGGAAGGTGTTGTGAGATTGTTGACCTGATGTCTGAATGTACCCCATATATAGGTATGTATATTTGTACATATATATATATATATATATATATATATATATATATATAAAATATATCTACATGTATGCCCACAAATATACAGATACCCATGTGTAAACATATATATAGACATATATATACAACATCATATATATATCTATATATATCTATATCTATATATATATATATATATATATATATATATATATATATATATATCTACACATATATAGCTATATACCTATATGCACATGTCTACATATATACAAACACACACACAAACATATATGTATGTAAATACATGCCCCTTATATTACCACCACAGTGCAGCATGCTATGTGTGAGGGAACAGCACACATAGCAATACACACAGATATCTACACCTGTCAGTGTGTACAACAAGGATGGGTATGTCACATGTGAACCCATTGTTTGGACCACATTGCCCTTGTCTGTGAAGTATGGAATGGGAATATGGGGAAGTATGGCAGGTATAGTTGTAGAGGTGGTCAGAGTTGGTAGATATAGAAGACAGCCTACAAGTGTGGTATGAGACACATGTGGTGGGTATACAGCCTGGATGGTGTGTGTGGTCTGTAATGTGGAAGCCCCATGAGCCCCAATATGGACACAATGGGAGCAAGCCTCCCAGCCACTGCTACTCACAACAGCAGTCCATGTACTGAAGGTGCCTGGCCTAGAGGCTAAGCAGGAGGAGCATGTGGACCCTGTGAATGTGTACTGGGTGCCTCAAGGTGATGTAGCACATCACACATGTGTCTGTGGAGCCTGCTATGGAACAGACCCTGGACCTGACCTCAGGGGACAAGTTCATGCCTGTGTGTGCCCCCAGGGGGAGGAACAACATCCCCTGAGTTGGTTCCACCTGAAGGTATTGCTGGACCAGCACATGAGGAGGCCTCAGGGTGGGTCCTACATGTGACATGGCCTGGTAACATGGGCAGATGAGTTTGGAGAGGTGGTTCTGCTGGACTATAGTCCATAAACATGCTATTGTGTCACTGTTATAGAATATATGTGGGTAGTAATAGTTTACACAATCCTGGAACATGTCCAACAGCAATAGTTATCACCAATAACACAGAATGTCAGATGTGCAGCAATCACATAGCAAGAATACCACAGACATACATAGAACCATAGTGGCCCTGGCAATAGCATGCAGGTGAATAGTCTATAACAGGACAGCAATGATAATGTCCACACAGGGATCATGGCTACAAATACATCGCACAAAGTGTGGTACAATACAATATCTATCCCACTGGTAGGTAAGATGTAGCCATACCTATTGAGTTGTGTGTAAAGTATGTTGTTACTGAAATGTTGGGGGGTGACAATGATGTGTATTAAGAAATGTGGTAACCTCGCTGTATGATTTGCTCACACCTGTTTCCATCTTTATGTCTTTCAGGCAAAATGTCACATGGAATGCTCCCAGCTTACTCAGCTGCTGAGAATGACATTGTGGTAAACCACATAATCCAGCACTACCCTGTCTTGTTTGGCAGGGCTGCCCATGAGTATCAGGAGTGGACCACCCTGTGGAACGATTTATTCCACAGGGTCAATGATGTTGGACTCCACAACTGCAGTTATGAGCATGTCCAGCATCATTGTTCTGACCTGCTTCGTAATGCCCGTCAACGTGCAGTTGCAGTCTGGGGGGATCACCTCGGAATGGGGGTGGCATGCCATCTATCCCCCCTGACACATGTTGAGGAACTCCTAGCCAGCATCATGGCACCTCTCTGTCCACATAGCGAACAACTGCTAGACACCATTGTGGAGGTGGGTGCTACCCACACACCAGCTTAGGAGCGTGCAGGTAAGGCCACAGGGCACATCAGTAGACCACTGTTGTTTATGCATCTGCATCTGTACAGGTAGATCATGCATATCTGACATGTCATAGATATAGTTTGTTGCTGCATAGTAGTGATAAACAGATGTGCATATGTGGTAGTATTGTGGACATGTACTGTTGATGTATTGTAATGCTGCACCCACCCTGTAGCAATGCCATAGGTGTGACCACTAACTTTGCATCTCTCACCCCCATATGTAGGTCCCTCAGGTATACCACCAAGGCAGCAGCCTGTAGCTGGTGAGTATGGTTTATGCTGATGCTTGCCAATACACCGGGCATGTAATTGCCATGGTATATTCCATGCACACATCTAACACACATACCCAGAATACTTGCTGTACATGTGCACATATGGTTGCTGTTAAATGCATGGCATGACAGTGGTGACCATGATGTGGTATGGGAAGTGTATGTAAGACACCTGCAAGATAACTAACATCCTGTCATTGCAGAATGTGTCCACAGGGAGTAAAATAATAGTGGGAGACATGGCCTAAAGTAGGGACATGTTTGAAACATCACCCGTATACAGTGCAACATCAGTGTATATACCAGTAGTACAATGGCAACTGTTGCATAGTTACACTATGGCATGATGTATTACTGTGCTCCACATTATCAGCTGGGACTAGGCTGTAGCATGTGGTGTTCAGTGTATGGGACACTGCAAACTGACACACATGTAGGCCTTACTTGTCAAGCATCTGCAAACAGGCTGAAGGTGAGGGGATGTCAGCATGACACCCCACTGCACTGCAGGAAGGATCCTAAGGATGCTAGGAATGGCTGTATCTGCACACAGTCAGGTTCAGAAACTGTGACAGACATAACACTACCCCCACAGCAATAGTGATGGCAGTGTGTGAACACCAAGGGATGTGCACATGAGTAGACCTTGTAATCATGACAAGTATGTGAAGTATATATGCATGTAATTGACTGTAGTACTTGGTCCATAATAATGGGATAGATGATGTAGAATTATTTATATGTGCCATCAGGTGTTGTTGTTCTAATGATGTTCAGCTGAACAACTGCTAAGGACAATAGAGTCTGTCCCTGTGGGTAGTGGGCCATACCCATCAACTGTGCAGAGCAGCACTGAATGATAAGATGTAAGCCATCATAGTGTCTGTTGTGTAATGGGAAGTATGTATATTGCAGTGGTCAATAACTGGTGGTGGAAGTAATGCCATAATGATGGACACACGGGTTCCACAGCCCACCACTTGCAGCATACTCAAGGTAATGTGTATTGTAGCATGCTGGAATGCCATAGGTGTGTAATAGGGCTACCTGCAATCTGGGCCTACATATAGCACCCTAATGTCAGGCTGTGTCCATATGTGGCACCTGTCTGTGTTGCAGCAAGGCAGAACAGTGCAGCTGTGCAGGAAGGTGTTGTGAGATTGTGGACCTGATGTCTGAATGTACCCCATATATAGGTATGTATATGTGTACATATATATATATATATATATATATATATATATATATATATATATATATATATATATATATGTCCACAAATATACAGATACTCATGTGTAGACATATATATAAACACATATATGCAACATCATGTATATCTACACATGTATAGATATATACCTATATGTACAAGTCTACATATATACAAACACAAACATATATGTATGTAAATACATGTCCCCTATATTACCACCACAGTGCTGCATGCTATATGTGAGGGAACAGCATACATAGCAATACACACAGATATCTACAGCTGTCAGTGTGTGCAACATGGACGGGTATGTCACATGTGAACCCTTTTTGGGACCACATTGCCCTTGTCTGTGAAGTATGGAATGGGAATATGGGGAAGTATGGCAGGTATAGTTGTGGAGGTGGTCAGGGTTGGTAGATATAGAGGACAGCCTACAGGGGTGGTATGTGACATGATGGGTAAACATCATGGATGGTGTGTGTTGTCTGTGATGTGGAAGCCCCATGAGCCCCAATATGGACACAATGGGAACAAGCCTCCCACCCACTGCTACTCACAACAGCAGTCCATGTACTGAAGGTGCCTGGCCTGGAGGTTGAGCAGGAGGAGCATGTCGACCCTGTGAATGTGTACTGGGTGCCTCAAGGTGATGTAGCACATCCCACATGTGTCTATGGAGCCTGATATGGAACAGACTCTGGACCTGACCTCGGGGGACAAGATCATGTCTGTGTGTGCCCCCAGGGGGGACAACATCCCCTGAGTTGGTTCCACCTAAAGGTATTGCTGGACCAGTACATGAGGAGGCTCCAGGTTGGGTCCCACATGTGATGTGGCCTGGTAGCATTGGCAGATGAGTTTGGAGAGGTGGGTCTGCTGGCCAATAGTCCTTAAACATGATATTGTGTCACTGTTATAGAACATATGTGGGTAGTAATAGTCTACACAATCCTGGAACATGTCCAACAGCATGCATAGTTATCCCAAATAACACAGAATGTCAGCTGTGTAGCAATGACATAGCAAGCATACTACAGGCATACATGGAACCATTGTGGCCCTGACAATGGCATGCAGGTGAATAGTCTGTAACAGGCCAGCAATGACAGTGTCCATACAGGGAACATGGCTACAAACTCATCACACAAAGTGTGGTACAATACAATATCTGTCCCACTGGTAGGTATGTTGTAGCCATACATATTTAGTTGTGTGTGCAGTTTGTTGCCACTGATATGGTGGTCGGGTAACAGTGATGTGTATTAAGAACTGTGCTAACCTTGCTGTATGACTTGCTCACACCTGTTTCCATCTTTATGTCTTTCAGTCAACATGTCACATGGAAGGCTCCAGCTTACTCAGCTGCTGAGAATGGCATTGTGGTAAACCACCTAACCCAGCACTACCCTGTCTTGTTTGGCCAGGCTGCCCAGGAGCAGCAGGAGCAGACCGCCCGGTGGAATGACCTGGTCCACATGGTCAATGATGTCAGACTGCACAACCGCAGTTATGAGCAGTTCCAGCATCATTGTTCTGCCTTGCTTCACAATGCCCGTTGGTGTGCTGCTGCAGTTCAGGGGGATCACCTCAGTATGGGGGAGGCCATGCCATCCATCCCCCTGACATGTGTTAAGGAGCTACTAGCCAGCATTGTGGCACCTGCCCGTCCACATAGCCAACAACTGCCATACACCATTGTGTAGGTGGGTGCTACCCACACACCAGCTGAGGAGTGTGCAGGTAAGGCCACAGGGCACATCAGTAGACCACTGCTGCATATGCATCTGCATCTGTACAGGTAGATCATGTATATCTGACATGTCATAGATATAGTTTGTTGCTGCATAGTAGTGATAAACAGATGTGCATACATGGTAGTATTTTGGACATGTACTGTTGATGTATTGTAATGCTGCACCCACTCTGTAGCAATGCCACAGGTGTGGCCACTACCTTTACATCTTTCACCCTCTTATCTAGGTCCCTCCGATATACCACCAAGGCAGCAGCCTGTAGCTGGTGAATATGGTTTATGCTAATGCTTGCCAATACACTGGGCATGTAATGGCTATGGTATATTCCATGCACACATCTAACACACCTACCCAGAATGCATGCTGTACATGTGCATGTATGGTTGCTGTTAAATGCAAGGCATCACAGTGGTAACCATGATGTGGTATTGGAAGTGTATGTCAGACACCTTTAAGATAACTAACATCCTGTCATTGCGGAATGTGTCCACAGGGAGTAACATAATTGTGGGAGACATGGCCTACAGTAGGGACGTGTTTGAAACATCACCCATATACAGTGCAACACCAGTGTATATACCAGTAGTACAATGGCAACTGTTGTAGAGTTACACTATGGCATAGTGTATTACTGTGGTCCACATTATCAGCTGGGACTAAGCTGTAACAGGTGGTGTTCAGTGTATGGGACACTGCAAAATGTCAGATTTTCAGAGGGTAATGCACCAAATACTTATACATGTAAAAAAAGACCTCGATCCATTTTGAAAAAAAATCTTTTTTAAGTAATAATACATCAGGGGATGAGTCCTCTACTACAGACAATGAAAGCATTCAAGTGAGTGAGTCACCAGAGGCAAAGAAACAGTGGGGGCAGGAACTCCCTTTAGAGGTAGGAAACACAGGGGTGGGCAGAAGCATCAGAACAGACACATTAGAAAATCTACTACATTCGCTAGTCAAGTAAATAATGAATATTGCAATATTCATAACATCTCTACTCATGTTTTGACAGTGGAGCAAAAACAGCTCCTTAATAAAGGATTTAATTATGTAGCAGGTTTCTGTGTGGATGAAAATGTGTTTGTTACAGATATATTCGCCTTTTGTAGAAATGTTAATCTTAAGCTGTTTTTGGTTCTGGGTTAGATTCTCCAGGATCTACAGAATTCAGATTTCACAAGTCAAGTTTTACACCACTTATGAACAAAAATGTAGGGATCTTTCAACAGGCTGTTCTCAAATATTTACATTATAAACTATGTTCAGCACAAATGTTTAGACACAATCTTTCATTAGGTGAACAAAAAGCCCTTAGAGAGCTGTGTGCCCATTCTGATATTGTCATTCTTCCTGTGGATAAGGGAGGGGCAGTGGTGCTTATGGATTCCAATTACTATTGGGCAGAGGGAAATAGACAATTGTCTAACCCTCAGCACTATAGGCGCATGTCCACTGACCCCACTCCCAGTTTCAATACAGATATTGATAATTTTCTACAGGAAGCAGTGGAGGAAGGCATTATCAATAAGACTATTTGTTCACATCTCATTGTAATGGACCCAGGCAAAAAGTATCTATATTTATTGCTGAAAATCCACAAGAGTTTAGACCATCCCCAAGGGTAGACCCATAGTCTCTGGTATTGGATCTTTGATGGAACCTTTCTCGGCATATTTGACCCAATATTTACAGCCCTTATTACTGTTCATTCAGGACAGAATTAAGGACACTACACAATTCCTACAAATTGTATCGGATTCTCAACTTGAATCCAATTGGCTTATGTGCACTCTTGATGTGAAATCTTTATATACCAGTATACCACACTGGACAGGATTGCAAGCATTGGATTATTGGTTGAATAGAGTTGGTTTATATACACCAGGGTTCAACACACTTCTCATTTGTATGGCTGAGCATGTCCTAACCAAGAATGTAATCTATTTCCAAGGAAACTGTTATTGGCAAATCCAGGGAACAGCCATGGTGGCTTCATTTGCACCCATTTATGCGGATATTTTTATGGGGTTTATAGAGGAAGAAATGATCTATAATGAATCCCATAACATTTACTTGCCAGAGATTGATATATGGAGGAGATTCCTGGATGACTGTTGGATGGTGTGGCGTGCGGATATTGAATATCTAAGGGAGTTTGAGCATTATTTGAATGACAACAAATGGGGTATTGAATTCTCACTTTCTTACAGTCATAAAAAAATCAACTATTTAGATGTTAAGGTTGTGAGGGAACCTGATCACACCTTGCGATTTTTGGTATATAGAAAGTACCCACAATACAATAATTTGTTGTATGCTTCCAGTCTGCACCCCACACACATAGTTAGAAATATTCCTAAATCCCAATTCTTAAGAATCAAAAGGATTTGTTCGAACGAGGAAGATTTCAACAGCTCCAGGGATGATCTCACTTGCAGATTTCTGAACAGAGGTTACAGGATGGGAGACATTGTGACAGCCAGAGAGTGGGCTTCTAAATAGGCCAGGTCTGAATTATTAACATACAAGGAGAAGGATAAGTGTAAGGAATCCAATACATTGAGATTAATGACCACTTGTGGTCGTAATGTTAATTTGTTAAGGAATGTGGTCAGTAAACATTGGAACATATTGTTGACTAATGAGGAATTGGGTCAGATATTGCTAGAACATTGTCAGTTCTCCTTTCGTAGGGGTAAGACAATGAGTTCTTACTTTTCATACTATAAATGGAATGAATGAGACATATGGGTCAATTAACCATCACAGGGGAGAAACTAGTGGGGTCTTTCCCTTGTGGGCATTGCTCATCATGTCACTATATCTGTAAAACTAAACAGTTTTCAAGTCAAAACATAGGTCAAGTATATGGCATCAACTTCTATGCCAATTGTGGATTAGATTGGGTCACTTATTTGGCTAGTTGTACTTGTCCATCATTTTATGTGGGACAAACTTCCAGACCCTTACGTTTGAAAATATCTGAACATGAGTGACATCCATAATAAACGTATTACAAGTGCCTTGTATAGGCACTTCCAGATACAATCCACTGCCAGATTCAGATTTTCTATAATAGATATGGTACAGGGTGATAGGAAATGTAAGAGTGGTTGGCAATCTCTACCAAATTACAAAGAAACCAGATGGATTGTTAAGCTAGGTGCACTTTTTACACCAGTCTTAATGATAAATTGTCATACAGCTTTAAAAATGTTTTTGAATGTGATATCACAGGAAATGAGCACATACTAGTATTTAAACAGTGTTCACTGTTATTTGCATTGTCACTGATGAAGGCTTAGTGCTGAAAATGGTCTGAGAACTCTCTTTCTCAAAAAAAGGATTTGCTAATGTGTCTGGTCTGGTTCTGGCTCCTTTTGCTGTTTGACACTGCAGACTGACATATATGTGTAGGCCTTACTTGTCAAGCATCTGCAAAAAGGCTGAAGGTGGGGGGGGGGGTTGTCAGCATGACACATCAGTGCACTGTAGCAGGGATCCTAAGGATGCTAAGAATGGCTGTATCTGCACACAGCCAGGTTCAGGAACTGAGGCAGACATAACCCTACCCCCACAGCAATAGTGATGGCAGTGTGTGAACACCAAGGGATGTGCACATGACTAGACCTTGCAATCATGCAGATTAGGCGGACATGTGTAGGGCAGACTGAACATGCACTGGCAAATGCAGATGGCCCATGCTAGTATACCCCTGCCAGGAGTAGTGACTGCTGTAGTACACATAACAATAGGTACAACAAACCATCAAGATAAGGGTGTGCACACATATGTCCACATGGAGTGTATGCATCATGGTCAGTATCCGCACACCTAACACATTCCATAGACACTGCATGCGAATGTACAGGACATATGTCACATATCTGGCTCATGTACTGTTAATATATGCAGTGATGTGGTCTCATTGTAGATCAAGGAAGGGTGCGTAATATCAATAAGGGTGTGTACACTCCCCATAGCCACGGTATGCTCTGGCGGTTGTCAGTGTAATAGTATTGGATTGGTCATACATGGTCCGCTGATGTTGAGAGCTGTAAACCAGACATCAGGCATTCACAAATGACATCTGTCCACATATCATCCCAAGTATGTGTTGCTGAAAAACATAAGGGCTGTAAGCATTAAAGCAGACATAACTGACACAGTACCACACATTCAGCAATGGGTTGTACACCTGTGAGATGTGGTGCACAGCACATGGCGGGGTGCAGAACAGGTGCACAGAAATACTGTGTACATGAGTGCAGTGGTAACAGGGGATGGGGCATCACCTAGTAACACAGCACATACATCACACACATGTCTACTGTTGCTAGCATGGATTGACTATAGCTGCACTGCATGCTGTTGTGTACCATATGTTATGCATGTTGACAGATGTGTAATGGGAAGACTGTGTGTACTATCATTGTGCAACCTCACCTGTATGTGTGTGTGTGTGTGTGTGCATCCTGGTGGGTAGTTAGTCTGTCTGTAGGGTCACTCTGGTTAAGTGGAGGGAGGTTAATGCATGTAGGATGCGTGTGTCCATTTGTGTGTGTTTGTGCTCACAGCACCTTTCTAAACATACTGGAAAATATTACGATACAACCAAACACCCTAATACTGGGTGATTTCAACTACCCTGCCATTAGCTGGAAAAACTATGTGGCTACCAACACCTTTTCCAAGCAGTTCTTGGAATTCATAAATTCCAATGCCCTGGATCAACTAATCAATTGTCCCACCAGGGGCTTCAATATCATAGACCTGGTCATTACCAACATGGGAGATAGATGCTCCACACCAGTGGTCACCACCCTCATTGGACAAGTTTGACCATAAGCAAATCACGCTTGACATCCACATCCCCCCCCCAACACCCCAGTAACGAAACCTCTGTAAAAAACTTCTCCAAAGCCAACTTCATGCTACTTAAGTCAGAAGTGACAAACTTCATGGCACCCATGCAGACGGCAGCTGATAGTTCGACTGCTGAATCCTACACTAAGGCACTGTACGAGCACATCCACTCATGCATGAATCGTGCCATCCCAAATAGAACCAAGATGCTTTCCACTAAAAAAAGGAAGCCAATCTGGTGGTCCCCTGCCATAAACAAACTATACAGCAGAAGGAAGAAACTGTTGCACAAACGTGGAAAATCCCAGGATGCAAAAAACTCCCTTACCAGCCTCAGAAAGAAGCTAAGATCCCTCATAAAATCCTCCAAAGCTAGTTACGAAAATAAAATTGCCAAAGATTCCAAAGACAGCCACAAGGCATTCTATAGTTATGTCAAGAATCTAAATGGCAATGCTCAGATCTGCTCTGAGCTACAACATAATGGCATTAAATATACTGATCCCAAGGATATTTCCAATATCCTGGCAGATCAATTTAGTGCCAACTTCATCCCCTCTCACCCCCTAAAGGGCCCATCTCAATATCAAAAGATTGCCAAATTCTGGTAATCATGGCCACACAGGTAGAAACCACACTCTCCAAAGCTAAGAATACAGCATCCATGGGACCAGATGACATCCCGGGCTGTGTACTACATGAACTACAAAATGAACTGGCACCTCACATAAGTGTCATGTTTAATCATATCCTCATCTCAGGATTCATGCCCAGTGAGTGGCGCACAGCTACAGTTATCCCACTCCACAAAAGGGGGTCCACCTTGGAGACTGGGAACTATTGCCCATAAGCCTAACTAGCCTGATCTGCAAAGCCAAGGAACGCATTATCATGGAACATATAAACAAGGACATTGGCAACCTTCAAACACTGGATCCCACCCAGTTTGGGTTTGTGAAGGGACGATCTTGTCTCCTGAACCTGATTGACTTCTTCGAATCAGTCTCCAAAGCTGTGGATGAGGGTAAGATGGTCCACACAGCCTATCTGGACCTCGCCAAGGCTTTCGACACCATCCCCCACTCTGGAATCATAGATAAACGTACTAAGATGGGCAAAAATCCCTATGTCACTTGATGGGTTGCCACCTGGCTTACTGACAGAACCCAGACTGTAAAAGTAGCCCACTCCAAATCTGGCTCCAGACAAGGGACAACTGGAGTACCTCAGGGTTCAGTCCTGGGACCGCTCTTGTTTGGCATCTACTTCTCTGAAGTACAGCCCAACACTAAGGGACTCTGGCTAACAAAGTTCGCAGATGACTGCAAACTGGGAACCATTATTGAATCCCCAAATGATGTGGATATTCTACAAAAGGGCCTTGCAGAAACAGATGCTTGGTGCCAGAGCCATGGGCTCAAGCTTAATGCCAAGAAATGTATAATTATCCCCTTTGGGAAAAAACATGTACCCATGAATTACCACATAGGTGGCAGTACACTAAACACCGAAAGTGTGATGAGAGACTTAGGGACATAGGTGGACAGTGGTCTCACCTTCGATAACCACATCACCACAACAGTCAGGAAATCCTTCTGTGTGGCACACCTCATCACTAAGGGCTTTTCATCCAGAAAAAAGGAGGTCATTGTCCCACTGTACTCATCCCTCATTAGACCCATTATAGAATAAACGCCCCGTTTAGTATGTACCTCACAAGACATTTGCAACAGCTGGAAAGGCTGCAGAAATACCTTACTAAAAGAATCACAGGCCTAAAGCAGATGCCCTATGCTGACTGTCTAAAAATACTCCAGCTATACTCTGTGGAATATTGTCTACTCAGAGGCAATCTCTGCTTAACATACAAGGCCATGTTAAACCCTGAGCTGTTGGACATGCTCCACTTAAAGAAATCCCAGTCCCTCAGAGCCACACTCTCCAGGGAACTAAACCTTGTCATCAAAATGAGCAAAACAAGCTGGAGGGATAGGTTCCTGACCCAGAGACTCCCCATATTCTGGAATAGACTGCCCATACATGTCAAGCAGAGCACCTCCTTGACCCTCTTCAAAAGGAACCTTGATGATTGGATGTGAGATAGGAAATTCACCCTGGGGATCACGTCAGTTGCCCTGCTAGACAGGGGTCTAGGGAAGTAAATATTGTGGGAAGAAATATCCGGGGCATTGCTTGGCTAGGCTTGTATAGACCCTAGAGCCAATAGCCTAGTACCAACCTATGAACCTATGAACCATGTATGCACATGTGTGACTGTGGGGTTGTTCATACAGCAGTACTTCCCTTTGGGATCATGCAGTACATGGATATGGACTGACACATGACAAACCGGGAACACTTGCCATGTATGTAATCACAGGACAGCTGATAGTATAATAAGGTCTGTCGAATGGAACAAACATTGGGAGGGAAGGTATACCCTTAATATCGCATTCAGCAGAGAGGTGACTAACAACCCATGTATGCAGCACTACAGATGCATTGGGGAATTACTAGACAACACCAGGGAGTGTATCCATATATTACATTTGTCACATGATCAGCTGATTGAGCAGCATATCTGGCATGTACTGATCAATACATACACATGACCCTCCAGTGCGTGATATTATGGAGTGAACATAGTAGCCCCTCACATATAGGGGCCATGCCTGATATACACAGGGTGAACACTGAATGGCAGCAGTGAGGCTATGTAAAACCACTCCACTTAAGTCAGGGAGGTAATGGAGTAACAGGTCTTGTGTTGTGATGTGATCACTTGTCTAGGCAGTTAGAGGAATGATACATTAATGAGTGGTATTAATGAGTGTATGTTACCAAGTGTGATGCAGGATGGAGAACGCATGGGAATATACGTGGGACTGTCTGTAAAGTCATGTACAGGTAGGTATTAAGGTGGTGTGTGTGTGTGTGTGTGTGTGTGTGTGTGTGTGTGTGTGTGTGTGTGTGTGTGTGTGTGTGTGTGTATTTGTGTACTGTTATGCAATGCTGTACAGGTCTTACAGTGCATTTATCATTTCCCCCCCTTCCCCCACAGGTGGCGAGGTGGGTCATGGTCCCTTCTGCATGCAATCTGATGTTGGTGTCCATACAGACACTGAAGATGATGATAGTACTGTTGAGGCACAGGTTGGGTTGTCAGGGGCTGAAACAGCACCATCATTTGACATACCCCTTTTAACCACCCCAACCCCACACACAGTTTCAGTGCCTATGCATACCCCATCACCAGTGGCCATAGCAGAAGGACAGCTGGCGTTTGGTGGCAGTGCACAGGAGAGTGTGGTAACCATGCCTACTGTGTCTGGTCACAGCAGGTATCGCCGGTTGTCCAGCAGGGCACCACATAGGCAGATGTCCCGGGGTACTCGTGGTAGGACCGCTGGTAACATGTCCCTGGCAGACGCATGTTTCAGGCTGTCATGGAGGTGCAGGCAAGTATGGAATGTTACACCAGACAGGCCTGAAGCTGCAGAGGGCTGCTTTAACATCTGCAAGCAACAATGTCCGTGAACTGTCTGGTGCCATCCGTGCTTATACCGAGCTCATGGACAGATGGTCTGGTGAGATGATGACCCTCATCAACCATGGTATGTCAGTGCTTGAATGTGTGGTGGGAGCGTGGAGACAGCCGTGTGGACATAGGCCAGCAATGCCAACAGCTGGCAGTCAAAGTGGACGTGCTAGGACACCAAGGTGCTCCCGTAGTGACAGCACCAACCCCAGCACTGCGGAGGGTGCTGTCCACACCATACCACAGCAGGCCATGAGCACGTGGTCCTGGCCAGTCCCAGGATGGACCTGGTTCCAGCAGACATCTGTCATCATCTGGGGAGAGTAGCACATTGAGGCCTGTACTTGGACGTGCCCATGAAACCCTTGGCAGGCACAGTCCTGGTGTCCATGGCCGAAGGCAGTCAACTGCACACCCTGCCAGGTATGGTCTGCAGCTGTCCATAAATGCCTGTGTAGGGCAGCCACATGGCAGAACTGTGTGCATGCATACCCACACACTATACGAACACACTTATGGAAACCCCATACCTACACACACCACATCACCATGCCCAGTTCACCTCATTACACCCCTCACTGACACACATGGTGCCAAATGTATGGCCCACCCTCGGCCACTGGCAAACCAACAAGACACCCTGTGCATATGATGATACCTGTGTCACATCCCTGTCATCAATAACATTGATGCAGGGACAGGCTAATATGGTTCTGGTGCACAATGTGACTGTACTACAGTGTACCAAATTACTGCAGTGTAACATGTTGCCAGGAGTAAAGTTTAATGCATACATCTCATGTAGTGTAGCTATCCAGCAATGATGCATTATAGCTGTTAGTAACACTGGTTGATTGTGGTCTCCATAACGTTATCCACTTGTGTTGTAGGTGTACATGAGTCAGCATGAGGATGGTCTACAGTCATATTCCACAATGGGGTATGGCACTGTGGTGACACCATGGCTGTGACATATCTGGGGTGCAGTTGAACACGTCACAGGTTTGTATAACAGTTTTTGCCTGTGCCACATGGAAAAGTGACCCGCTGGGATATGTATAATCTGCAACCTGATGTAGACCCATCCACATTCATGCACACTCTTACTTGGCAACACTGGGACTAGACCCCTACCTAGGTATGCAGTGCTACTGAAGTGTGTGGCTTTCATTGAGACCTACTACGCTATAAACATCACAACAATAATGGGGACATACAGCCTTTATGCCTTGTTACACCTATGGACGTAATACTCAAGGTTTCATTAACATTATTCAGAGACATTGGAATGTCTTGTTGGCCGAAGAGAGAATGCATCCCTTTCTCAGGGATAGATGTTTTTTCTCCTTTAGAAGGGGATGCACTATAGGTTCTAAACTTAGCCATTACAAAAAGTCTGTGTCAGGTCCTATAGTTTGCAATCAAATTTCCTTGACAGGGGGTCCCATAGTAGGATGTTTTTCTTGTGGTCACTGTGCATATTGTATGCGGGTTTCTAATACCCGTGAATTTACAAGTAAAAATACCTCTGAGGTTTTTGAAATAAAGATGTGGGCCAACTGTAGTACCAAGTGGGTCATCTATTTGGTGACCTGTACGTGTTCAGCATTTTATGTGGGACAAATTTCTCGAGCTTTCCGCTTGAGAATTTGTGAACTTCTTAGTGGCATCAAGAATAAACGTCCCGATAATGCTTTATTTAAACATACTCTAAAGCATACAACTGCTTTTTTCAAATTTGTCATCATTGACCACATTAATGGGATTTGCAAAGATAAAGATAGTTGGCATGAGTTACTTAACTTCAAAGAAAGAAAATGGATAGTAAAACTGGGAGCTCTGTTTCCACCTGGTCTTAATGACCAATTTTAATTTTATGATTAATTGTTTATTGTGTCACTACTGTGATTGGCTATGCTGTCAAGTATTAGGTGTGCACATACATATATAATGAGTTGTCTTTGAAATGCATTGTTCTTATTTTTATTTGTGTCCACTGAAGAAGGATCTGCTGAGCCGAAACCGGTTTGGATTTATTCTATTTTTATAACCCATTGGATTTGTCCTTTGGGTTTAATAAACCATTTATTACACCTTCCTATCTTGCTGGCTTCGTTTTGTGGATTTAGCCTTCTATTTCCATGCAAGAGGGTTCTACGAGCATCTGTATATTGTTTCTGACTGATGCCTTTTCAGATGCTGTGTACCACTGCGGGTCGGTGTTTTTTTCTTTATTGCTGACTGTATGTTTGTGATTATACATCACATCGTCTATTTTTATACTTAAGCATTTTCGGCACTCAGTTTGTGTTTGGAACAGAAATATATGGATATTGGTTCATGCACAAGTGGTTACCAGCTCCCGGTGGGCTTCCAGTTGGTTTGCCTTTGCTTACGCCAACGTACTTGCTCCATTTCCGGTTTTTCATTTACCGGTGAAGCTTTTGGCGGTTTTTGGTTTCCGTGCGGTTAAGGAACTGGCGTTTTTCATCCACGCTTGTCGGTGCTATGTAACTTGGCATTTTCAAGCATTGAATGGACATTCTTTTGGTTTACGTTCATTTGTGGAAGATTTTATGCATTTTCGGAACACCAGCTTATCTACGTTTTCTAGTTGTGGTCGCTGGACTTATTTGTGGTCGCTGGACATATTTAGACTACTACATTTGGGAATTCACTTGCTGGACTTTTTTTGGACACTGGTTAGATATATTTTTTGTTATTAAAACTAGTTGTGTCAGACCTTTATAACTCGGATATATATCATTGTTCAAAATATATTTTTTGTGTTATGCACTTGATATATTTCTATATTAGGTGTCATTCAGGTTTATGTCATATATGCTTTTGATGTACAAGTTTTGGTATTTTTACATCAGACCTGTTTTGGAGATTTTGTAGGTCTATAGGGCCATATTTAGGGACTATGCGCAGACTGTCTTTTACATCTATTTTGGGAGTTTTATATTTATATTTTTTGAACCTTGGACTAGTTCTGTAGTATTTGAATCATTCTCATATATTGTAGGATTTATTGTATAATTGTCTCTACTGTTCACATCCAGAGCTTTATTGTTTACTTACAGGCATATTTTGGCTGTACTTTTCTTTTAAGACCATTTCCCATCATATGTATGGTTATCTGTATATATTTATGTTAACAGCATCTTTGTGTTGACAGTTATATTATTCATGGGTTTCAGTTTGCAGATTTGGGATCTACAGACAGATTTTCTTAGTGACAACACACTTTTTGGTTTTGGCCATTTCTGTGTCTTGTGACTTATTATATAGTTTCTATACCAGATCAATATCATTGTACATTAGGATGGGTACAAATACGCAGTTTAAATATTGGATTTCTTACAAAATAGCGGGACTGCTTATTGTATTTGTTATACCTGAGTAATATTCTTATGCTGAAGACATATACACAGTACATAGGTACACAATATACCCAAACTGTTTATTGTATATTGTCTTTTTTCAGCACTTTTATCAATATCTTGTCTTTGGTATTGACCATTGGTATTGTATACCATTCTGCATATGGTTTATTGATAACCTATATATCTGTTTAGTGATAGTAATTCTTTTATAACTGCTGCATGTAGATTGCTGTTTTGTGTTTTGCTTGGTATATTAGCACAATATAGATTTTTGTACATTTTGGGATCTGGTCTTATTAGTAAAAGTATGGCATTATCACCTCTTATCAAGGGGATTTCATCAGATCTTGATGATTTATCTGTATTTGGTCTAGGGGCTAGTTCTTCTGGACAGATTAACAATATGAAGGTTTTGGATGTGAACGCAGAATGTGATATATTTTTTAATTTACTCAATAAAAATATGAGGATGGTTCGTACCAATGTTTGGCATTTACGTCTTTTCAGGGCGTATCAACAAAAAAAGATAACCCCACGTGGACTAAGGGTGAGAGTACAACCCCTGGTATCTAACATTGATGAGAAATTGTTGGACGATTGGGGTCAGGTCCAGCAATTAGCTTCATCTAAATTTGTTGATGCCCTGGCTGATTTTTATGAACGTAAGGTTCATATGGGGATTAAGGAATTAGAAACTATCTGTATTGAGGCTAGCAATTTTGAAAAATGTGACTCTTTCCCGTCACAGGTTAAAAAACTAACGACGGATCTATCTAAATTAGAATCTAATTTAAAAGAGAGGAAACTCAAGAAATTCTTTAGGGATGTAGGTGATTATGAAAAAGGGAAACCGTTTGATACTTCAAAAAATGTGTCATTTAGATTACCTACGGATAATTTTAATAATGATAAGAGATTTTCCACTCCCAAAAGAAAGAGACCGAAATCTATTTTAAAGAAGAGTGTGAACTCTTCCAGTTGTACTTCTGGGGACGATACCTCATCTAACACCGAAGGTGATTCTGAAGCTAACCCAATAGATATGTTACCTAATGCCAAAAAGACTAATTGTCCGCACCCTTTGGACATAGATCCAGACGGGGGGGGGGGGTAAACATAAAAAAAGACAGACCCAAACAGGGTCTCGAAAATCTTTTGAAGATGTTGATAGAACACTGAACAGTCCATGCAATGTACATAATATCTCTTCGGTTGAGCTTACTAACACACAGATTAAGTTATTAAATAAAGGACTTAATTTTGTTCCGGGATTTTTTGTTTCTGAATATGCCCTTGCCCAGGATGTGGCTAACTTTTGTCGGAAGTTAAATCTTAAAGTGTTTTTTGCTAACAATACTGATGATTCTGTTGGTAAATTCAAGTTTAAAAAATCTAGTTTCAATCCACCTATGGTCCATTTGGTGGGTGTTTTTTTGAAAAATGTGTTAAATGACTTGCATTGTCATCTCAAGGATTTTTCCACATTGTACAATAATTTGTCTAAGGAAGAGGTATTCAGTCTTGAAGAACTTGTTAACAACAAGAATCTGGTTGTGATTCCAGCTGATAAAGGGGGAGCTGTGGTGGTTTTAGATGAGGCAGCTTATAATCAGGAGGCTATGAGACAACTGGGAGATGAAGAGTATTATATGCACATGCCCCTGGATCCATCTCCACAATATCATCATAAAATAGGACATTTTTTGACGCAAGCAGTTGAGGAGGGGATTATTACAACATATATTAAGGAACAACTTATGGTTACATCCCCCAGAAAACAATATCTCTACCTCTTGCCTAAGATACACAAACATGCCACTAACCCACTGGGTAGACCCATTGTTTCGGGACATGGGTCCATTACTGAACCTCTTTCAAAGTATTTGACTTATCATCTTAAACCTTTGCTTTCACATATCAGATCTAGAATTCAAGACACTACCCAATTCTTGGACATAATTAATGATACACAACTTGAATCCAGTTGGTTATTATGCACTCTAGATATTACCTCTCTATACACCAATATTCCACATTGGGCAGGTCTGCAGGCTTTGGATTATTGGTTGAACAGATCCGGGCTCTATAAACCAGGATTCAACACCTTTTTGATATGCTTAACAGAATATGTGCTTACCAGTAATGTTTTTTACTTTCAAAATCGGTGTTTTTGGCAAAAGAAAGGGACAGCAATGGGTGCATCATTTGCACCCATCTATGCTGATCTCTTCATGGCATATATTGAGGAGATCATTATATATGATCCCAATCACAACATTTATATGTGTGAAATGGACATTTGGCGCCGTTATTTGGATGATTGTTGGTTGGTGTGGAGGACTGATGAGGATTATCTCAAGGAATTTCTTAACTATCTTAATAACAATGTATGGGGCATTGAATTTAAAATGTCTTTCCACAGATCCAAAATGTTTTTTTTGGATGTGGAAATCACCAGAAATCCTGATAATACCTTGTCCACTACCATTTTCAGAAAATTTCCTGAATATAACTCCTTATTACATGCTTCCAGCCTCCACCCACAACATATCATCCAAAACATACCCAAATCACAATTCTTAAGAGCCAAGAGGATCTGTTCTAACCAAGTATCTTACACAAAAACACATGATGATTTGGCCTGCAGATTTCTAGAGAGGGGTTATCGTCCAGGGACTATTAACCAGGCTAAACAATGGGCTGCTAATTTTAATAGGCAAGACCCATTATGCTATAAACATCACAACAATAATGGGGACATACAGCCTTTATGCCTTGTTACCACCTATGGACATAATACTCAAGGTTTCATTAACATTATTCAGAGACATTGGAATGTCTTGTTGGCCGAAGAGAGATTGCATCCCTTTCTCAGGGATAGATGTTTTTTCTCCTTTAGAAGGGGATGCACTATAGGTTTTAAACTTAGCCATTACAAAAAGTCTGTGTCAAGTCCTATAGTTTGCAATCAAATTTCCTTGACAGGGGGTCCCATAGTAGGATGTTTTTCTTGTGGTCACTGTGCATATTGTATGCAGGTTTCTAATACCCATGAATTTACAAGTAAAAATACCTCTGAGGTTTTTGAAATAAAGATGTGGGCCAACTGTAGTACCAAGTGGGTCATCTATTTGGTGACCTGTACGTGTTCAGCATTTTATGTGGGACAAACTTCTCGAGCTTTCCGCTTGAAAATTTGTGAACATCTTAGTGGCATCAAGAATAAACGTCCCAATAATGCTTTATTTAAACATACTCTAAAGCATACAACTGCTTTTTTCAAATTTGTCATCATTGACCACATTAATGGGATTTGCAAAGATAAAGATAGTTGGCATGAATCACTTAACTTCAAAGAAAGAAAATGGATAGTAAAACTGGGAGCTCTGTTTCCACCTGGTCTTAATGACCAATTTTAATTTTATGATTAATTGTTTATTGTGTCACTACTGTGATTGGCTATGCTGTCAAGTATTAGGTGTGCACATACATATATAATGAGTTGTCTTTGAAATGCATTGTTCTTATTTTTATTTGTGTCCACTGAAGAAGGCTCTGCTGAGCCGAAACCGGTTTGGATTTATTCTATTTTTATAACCCATTGGATTTGTCCTTTGGGTTTAATAAACCATTTATTACACCTTCCTATCTTGCTGGCTTCGTTTTGTGGATTTTTCATTGCACACACCACAAAGTGTTTAGGGTGAAGTGTGTTCCAGGTTACATGTTACATGCAGAACATCCTCAGACATATACAGTATGTTAATGGGGGATGTAATGGGTGTGTATATGGACGATACATAGTGTGACGTACCTTCATATACAAATTAACAGACGCATAACAGGAAGACACATGTCTGAGAAACCTGGGCCTATCACTGCTAACTAACTTGACCATGTGTCCAATTTGTTACAGGTAGGCTGCACATAGCACATGCATAACTGGGCTGGATTGTGGTATCAGTTACCTGTATGGTTGATGGTGACAGTGGTTACCATAAATTGGTACATTGGACATATACCGGGTGTACCTTGGTGTAATGACAGTGTACACAGCACCCACATCCTCCAGTGGATATTGTACTCCCTGAAACCCATGATGACACTTTGACATACCCACTATCACACATTGCTTAACTGCGATACAACCCATTGTATATCCCAAAAGTGGTACGACAGGGATATGCATCTAATGCACATGCCACAGGCATAGTAGGGTGTTGCATTGCCATGCCTCACCTATGGGCAGCAACAACACTATCTGTACTACTGTGTGGAAATGGGTAGTGTAATAGGACTATGCGGCCTCGGAATGCTGTACCCTACAGATATACGGACATGCACACATACACAAATTTTCCAGAACTCAATGGGTATCTCATGCCTATTGGCCTATTTGTACAACACTGTTGTGCTGGTACTGCAAGGCTTGTGTAGCCAGTATGGAGAGGAGTTTAACAGGGTACATGGATGTCCCATACAGCAGCAGCCTCAATTGACTATGGCAATGGGTGTTGCGGAGGTTATGGAGCCCCTCATGGAATTCCCAAGTACAGGTGTGCTAACACACAGACACTGCTATACTCAGTAATGCACACGTACATGTGTCAGTACTGGGGTGCATTGCTGCAGGTGGTCATAGCTGTGTACTTAGCTATTGTCCATGTAGAAATGGGTTATGTAGGGGATGTGTGTACAGTGGTATCCTGCCACCTGCCATATGGCAGCAGGCAATCTATCAACAGACACCACTGTGGTGACCCTCAGGGTGAGAGTGACATGCATCAGCCAATCCTCTGGGTGACTCCTGCACATGGCCACTGAGGTGATCATGTTGACATGTATGTAACATGTATTACAACACATGGTTAGTGTTTGTGATGGTGACCCGTACCCAAGCATGTTCTGTTGACTGTGGTAGTGTAGTGGAGGTACCCGTGGCATGTGGTGTGTACAGGGTGTTGCCTCCTATATGTGCCAGTTCTCACGCAGCTGGGTAGACATGTAAGTGTCAATCAAGCATAGGGTGCCTGTACATATCCCAGCTGGATTCCTGCCATCTGCACATCTGTACAGGGACTGACAGTCATCAGCTTGGCAAGTAGCTATGCAGTAGGATGAATGTGTTGACAGAGAGACATTTGACGCAATATGTATGCTATAACTACATGTTGGAAGCCCCCACTAACATGTGCTGTACAGACAGTAGTCTACAGTTACATTCTACATGTAGGATCATTATCCAGTAGGGGATATATACTGTGACACAGCTCACACACCAGAGATACAACAGGGAGGCCTCAGAGTCCAGCTATGCCTGCAGGTGGGCCTGTTGTCAGTTCTACATTTAGCACTCTACTCTTGCCTGGGACAGCACTGTCAACAGTAGTACCACCATGATACACTACATGCCAGTGTGACAGTATTTACCCTGGGCTACCACCCCTGTATGTAACACATTCACATGGATAACAGTGCTGTACAGGCATCATATATGTCTGTGTCCCAGACATGACACTCACACCCCTTGCTACTGTAATGACAGCACATAGGTGCATGCATTATACATGACATTACATACACTTATTACAGATGTCATTACCCTGCTATGTTATCTGACTTGGTGGTGTGAACTGGTTACCAGGGCTAAGCCATGCTTACCAGTTATCAACATTGCTCCAATATAACAGCTAAGCTGATTTGCGCACTGGTAAGCAAAACCTACACTGTGTAAGCACCCGTATGTTTACTGTAGCTTAGCAGCGCTTACCATCGCGCAAACCCATGCAAACGTGCTTACAGCTGCTCAAGACAGCCTTAATCACTCTGTATCCAACAGCCCTTTTTCTGCCCAGCAACAAAACTAACAGCCCTTGAAGGTCTTGAACCCAGGACCTTGTACAATATAGTCACAACACTTAACCACTATGCCATGACCACTGTGAAGACAGCTGCTGTTTTTCCAATATATCTAGCAATACACATATTGATTAGTATTGAACAATTGCCTTTGCTTCCACAATTGTGTTGTACTTGTTAATAATATGACTGTTGCATCACATATGCTGTTTTATCATAATGTACACATATCAAATACATACTGTGAGATACATCTGGGAGGGTATACACAACCATGAGGTTTACACATGACATCAGCAGGCTTGCCAAAGAAGGTCATTGCAGGTTGTAGTGACTGTGAATGGTCTCAAAAGCATTGTACCCTACACAGACAAGGACACACACACAAACATCCATACTTGCCATGTGTGGGAATAGAACCCCTACCAAAAATGATATCACACTACAGCATTGTGCTGTTATAGGATGTACCACAGAGATTACTAGGTTATTGTTTTCCCAAAGCTGTATTTCACAGTGAATGGCATCAGCAGGCTTGCCAAAGAAGGGCATTTGAATTGTATTGAGTGTGACTAGCCTAAAAAACATTGCTCTCTACACAGAGACACACACACACATGCAGTAGGATGAAATGTGTTGACAGAGAGACGTTTGATGCAATATGTATGCTATAACTACATGTTGGAAGCCCTCACTAACATGTTCTGTACAGACAGTAGTCTACAGTTACATTCCATATGTTGGATCATTATCCAGTAGTGGATATATACTGTGATGTAGCTCACACACCAGGGATACAACAGGAAGGCCTCAGAGTTCAGCTATGCCTGCAGGTGTATCTGTTGTCAGTACTACATTTAGCACTCTACTCTTGACTGGGACAGCACTGTCAACAGTAGAACTGCCATGATACACTACATGCCAGTATGGCAGCATGTACCCTGGGCTACTACCCCTGTATGTAACACATTCACATGGATAACAGTGCTGTACAGGCCTCATATACATCTGTGTCCCGGACATGACACTCATATCCCTTGCTACTGTAATGACAGCACATAGGCACACTTATTATACATGGCATTACATACGCTTATAACAGATGTCATTACCCACCTATGTTATCAGACTGGGTGGTGTGAACTGGTTACCATGGCTAAGGCATGCTTATTAGTTATCAACATTGCTCCAATATAACAGCTAAGCTGATTTGTGCACTGGTAAGCAAAGCCTACACTGTGTAAGCACTTGTATGTTTACCCATAGCTTAGCAGTGCTTACCATCACACAAACCTATGCAAACGCACTTACAGCTGCTGAAAACTGCCTTAACCACTCTGTATCCAACAGCCTTTTTCTCCTCAGCAACAAAACTTACAGCCCTTGCAGGTCTTGAATCCAGGACCCTGTACACTATGTTCACAAACTTAACCACTATGCCACGCCCACTGTGAAGACAGCTGTTGTTTTTTCCAATATATCTGTCAATACACATATTGATTAGTATTAAATAATTGCCTTTACTTCCACAATTGTGTTTTACCTGTCATTAATATGAATGTTGCATCACATATGTTGTTTTATTATAATGTACACATATCAGATACATACGGTGAGATACATCTGGGAGGGTATACACAACCATGAGGTTTACACACATGACATCAACAGGCTTGCCATAGAAGGTCATTGCAGGTTGTAGTGACTGTGAATGGCCTCAAAAGCATTGCACACTACACAGACAAGGAAACACACACAAACATTCACACTTGCCATGTGTGGGAATAGAACCCTTACCAAAAAACAACATCACACTACAGCATTGAACTGTTATAGGACACACCACAGAAATTACTAGGTTACTCCTTTCCCAAAGGTGTATTTCACAGTGAATGACATCATCAGGCTTGCCAAAGTAGGGCATTTGCATTATAGTGAGTGTGACTAGCCTAAAAAGCATTGCTTTCTACACAAACAGAGAGACACACACAAACAATTGCCATCTCAGGGATTAAAACTCCTACCTAACTAGTTTGACACACTACAGCATTGCACAGTCATAGGACATGCCACGGAGATTACTGGACTGTACATGTCCCAAAGGTGTATTTCACAGTGAGTGACATCAGCAGGCTTGCCAAAGTAGGGTATTTGAATTGTAGTGAGTGTGACCAGCCTAGAAAGCATTGCCCCCTACACAGACAGAGACACACAAACACTTGCTATGTCTGGGATTAGAACACCTCTCTAAGTAGTTTATCACACTAGAGCATTACACAGTTATAGGCCACACCACATAGATTATGGGGCAACTCTTTTCCCAAAGGGTATTTCACAGAGAATGACATCAGCAGCCTTGCCAAAGTAGGCCATTTGAATTGTAGTGAGTGTGACTAGCCGAAAAAGCACTGGCTCCTACACAGACAGAGACACACACAAACACTTACCATGTCTGGGATTAGAACACCTACCTAGTTTATCACTCGACAGCATTATACAGTTTTAGGATACGACACAGAGATTATTGTGCTACTCAATTCCCAAAGGTTTATTTCAAAGTGGATGTCATCAGCAGGCTTGTCATAGTAGGGCTATGGGGAGGGCAGTGTGTGTGCATGGGTCATAACACATTCATCTAGGGGTTGACTCACCACACGCAGGCATACACAGGTTTATATTCCTCAGGTAAGTGTATACAACTGCTAGATGACTACTGCCTTGTACAGCCATGTTGCACAGCTACCACTTGCACCACATTGTCTGTACTGCTGATGGATACCAGTGGCTAATTTCTACAGTGAGTGACATTTACACATCATGTGGTTGTAGCCATTGGCTGTGTGCTTGGTGGGACGGGTCTCATAATGGAAGGCTCTTTGTCACTCTCACTCTCTTCCACACATCTATGTATGTCTACTTTTGGCATATTATAGTGTGTTGTCCTTGGATATATGTCTGTATTCTTATCCAATGTGTGTGCAAAGCATGACTGGTGCATACTGAGTGTATGCACTAACATCTGCAACTGCCAGATGTGTATGGTCCACTGTTGTTTGCAGACATGGGCTTCATTTGTTTAAAACTTGGGCTTCATTTGTTTGTGTGTGAGCATGCCCAGTATGACCTTTCAGTATGTTGTTGTCTGACATTGCCTTCATTTCTCTAAGTGTGTGAGCATGCCCAGTATGCCCTTCTGTACTGAATGTGTGCATCCATTCCAGGTAGTTTGTATTCCAGTGCAGGAATTTGTGTTCTACACCTACAGGTCGCAAACTGTTTCTGCAGGATATATGGAGATCAGTTGGCAATATGGGTCAAACTGTGCAAGGGATAGTGTGTACTGTAGGTGATTGTGTCTGTGCTGCTTCTGCTACATGGTACTGGTGTTAGCAGAGATTATAGGACATGTGTACTGTTATACACTGTGATGGTTTATGACCTCAAGTACTGTCAAGTGGACATTCTTGCTCACAATGATGTCCCCGGGAACAAGGGTGAATGCAGCTGTGTCCAGTATTGTGGGCAAATGCCGACATATTCATGGAGACTTATACCACTCTGGAGGGAGGAGCTGCAGACACTTGCTGCTAGGTCTGTGTATCCAGTTCAGCATTTTGGTACAGTGCTGGCAGAGGATCCTGTACTTGTACATCCATCAACTTGACAGTATGGCCTTATCTTGCTGTGGCAATACCTCACAGCTGTACAGATTCACACAGGTTACCCAGAAGCAGGGGTCATAAGTCAGGACATTACCCCTATTGTGGTCTACGGCAGGTTTGTAGCCACCCATGTATGTGTTTGCAGCCAGGGATAGTATGTGCACACAGCTATGTGTCGGACCTTGCACATTCCATGCTGCCCATGTTCCCACCCCCCCCCTATTATTCTATCCTCTTCCATACATTATGCATACATTCTCTGATACTTTCTCTAAGGTTATCACCTCATCACAGCTGTGTTTTGGTGTTGGTCCACACTTCATGCAGTGGGACAAGGTGGACATGTTACTGTGGTTTGTCCACATGGCCTTGCATATGGCTTATGTGGAGTGTGTTATATTGTTATTTGGGTGTCCATGAGATAACATACATTGGCAGTACTTGTGAGATGCAGGCATTTGGCAGAGGCCTGTAAGCCATTTGGTGGTGATGCAGTCCAGCTGTGGCAGGCCATTGCATTCTGTTAGACCTACAGTCCCAGACCACCATACAGTATATTCCCCTGAGGTGACAAGGTAGGTGTGCTAGGTGTTCATGCCAATATTTTCTATCAGTATTGATCAGGTGGTGTGGATGTTGACAGGGTGCTACTTACAGTTAGGGACACACCTGCATGGGACACCTGCACTGCATGCTGCATTCTTTCACTATTGCCATACACAGGTGGGGTCATATTGTACCCATTCCCAACAGCAGGGATACAACCAGAGAGGTACCTGTAGGTGGTGTTTGTGTGAGCTGGGTGCATGTGTGCTATGGACACTACCTGCATCTGACTCATAGATATGCATGAGGCATTACAGTTATGCTGGATTGTGCAGGTACATCAGGTGTTTCCCAATGCATCAGTCCTATCACCTTTGTGATCTGCAAGTGTTCGGCCAGAAAACACAGGTATTCCCTACTACAGGCCCAGATAATGTGATGTATATCTGTATGTACAATTCCAAGGGTATGTCCATTTCATGGTTACACATTATATACTGTATGCCTGGGGTACGTTTCACTGTGTACTGCTTGTATATCTAGCCCAACAGCCATCCCATGCCCATCTTTTAGATGGTGACACATATTACCACCATACATTTACAATGATTTACTGCTAGCATATGTTATACTGGGGGAAATTGTCTTTGGCACTGCAGTTGTGAGGACTTGGCCCTGTCATCAGCAGTAGTGAGCAATGGCCACCATGTCAAACTTCAACATTCATACATACTGATCACTCTCACACAATATGAAACACACACCAACCTAGCATACACATACCTGCATATTGTACAAATGCTACACTCTATCCTGCTACCTTGGCCTCCTCTGGGCATCTGTGCTCTCCTGGTATTATACCTACACATACATGTTACTACATGTCAACATCGGATTTTTGGGGGGCACACCTGACTGTTACAATGTGTGTACATCAGATTGGGGAGGCATGCCAGAGTCTTTCTACTTTTCTACATAGGTTTGGGGGGGCACACCTAACTGTTACTACATGTCTACAGAGGATTTGGGGGGCACACCTGACTGTTTCTACATTGCTAAACAGGATTGGGGGGCACACCTGACTGTCACTACATTTCTATATAGGATTGGGGGGGCACACCTGACTGTTACTACATGTCTAAATAAGATTGAGGAGGGCACACCTGACTGTTACTACATGTCTACATAGGATATGGGAGGGCACACCTGACTGTTTCTACATTGCTACACAGGATTGGAGGGGCACACCTGACACTTGTACAAATTTGCTATGACTATACTGGCATGTCAGGTACTCCATTTCATTTTGTTTTCTAACCTATCATGCTGACAAGAGGCATATCAGTGTACTATAGGTCTTAGGTTTGATTGACCTATATATTAGTTACTGACTTCCTACCCATCAGAACTAATATCCCACTGGCATCATTCAGAGGCCTTAGCACAGCCTTTGTTTGTGTTTGTCTACACCTGTCCTGCTGGCTGAGACTGTTGTTGGGTATGTGAACCTCCTTGACTGGCATGTGTGTGTCATATGGACACACATGTGACCCAGCACATTTCATGCAGTGTGTTTTTTCGTCATGTGTAGTACTGGCTACTATGGTGACACCAGTATTTGTTACAGACCTCTTGCTGCCACTATAGGTGTCTACTATCTGCTGGCATCCCATTCAGCCACCCGATTCCCTTGCATGCTCACCTCCATACCATAGATACAGATAACAACACATACTAGTCCGTTAGGCAGTTGGTAAGGAGAGTGACTTACCTTGTTGGTGTTCCAGTATTGAGGATGGTGCTGGAGGGCTGCCTATGTCGGATGTACATAGTACACTCCCCACACATGGTTGAGCACAGGTAGTGTCATGTTTGGCATCCCTTTTACTATATGTACAAGTCAGAGAGAGGTGTCATTCCCTGGTTCCCTCCTGTGTCAGTGTATGTGCTATACATTGCCTCTTTCCAAGGCCAGGGCGTACTGGGCACACCTCCTTCTGCCTACTGGGGCAGGCTCAGGTTGTTCCTCCTCTGAGTCGCTCTGTGCCTGTGTAGGTCTTGGCAATGGTGGGGGGCTGTGTGGCCCTGCCTTGTGCTGCTCCTGCTGCAGCTGTTTCCGCAGGATCATATTATGCAGCATAGTACATACGATAACAATTTGAGTGCATGTAGCTGATGAGTACTGCAAGGCTCCACCTGATGTGTCCAGGCACTCAAACCATGACTTGGGCATCCCAAACACATGCTCTATTATAATTCTGGTCTGTGCGTGTGCCTAATTATGGAGTTCTTGTTTGGGTGTGTGTGCATTTCTGATGGGTGTCATCAGCCATGGCTCCAGTGTGTAACCAGCATCCCCCACTAGGTGACCATAAGGGATGTCCCTAAAGGCAAATCTCTGGTACAGCTGTGTCAGATGCTAGATGTGGGAATCGTGATAGCTTCCAGGGCAGCCAGCACAAACATTCATTTTAATGCCCTGGGCATCACACACGACTTGGCAATTGATGGAGGTGAAGCCCTTGCGGTTAATGTAGACCCTACCTTGCACCGGGGGATGCTTTGATGCATATGTGCATGCAATCCATAGCACCCACTACCTCAGGGTATTCTGCTATTTGATAGAAGAGATGCATATTGCTGGCCAACACCTCACGGGTGGTGGGGAAATATACATGCTCACAGGCATGTGCTGACACGGCATCCAGGAACTGGTGGAGTATACTGGATGCTGATGCCTGTGAGATCTCCATGATATCCCCAGCTGGCCTTTAGAAGGTACCTGTAGCTAGTATTCTTAGGCCTACTCATACCTTGGCATCCACTGGGATGGGTTCCCCTCTGTTAGTTCTGTGTGTGAGGCATGGCCGGCACAGCTCAACAATTTGCTGTAGGAGGTCCCTGTCCACCCTATAGCACACCACTATCTCCAGCTCATGTAGCCCCTGGTAGGTTACCTTGGGTCTGTATACTCTTCTCCATCTCCTCACTGTGGGTTGGTCAACAGCATTCTCATCCTCACTACCCTCAGCCTCTTCCACATGTTGTTGTATGATAGCTATTGCAGCCCCTATCATTTTGTTGGTTTTTGTTTGTTAAAATTCCCCTGCTTGTATATACCTGTGGTGTAGAGTATGTGGGAAAACCAGAGGGAAAGGTGTTTGCATAGTTTATAGTAGTGTTCTGGGCTGAGCTGCTGCCTGTGTAATTGGCTGATTCTGACACATTTCACCTGCCAGCTATGCTAGTTTTATTTGATTACTTTCCTACTACTGTTTTCCCTTCCCATTGCCTTCCTGTTTAAGCCCAGGGGCACGCCGCACAAACGCAGTGCTGAAATGTGCACAGAGTTGCTATTTCCTGGTTTACTTTTTTTTTTCTTTAAAACCCGGTGCATGGCACGCATACCTGCTTAGGCAATGTAAAGAGTGCTAGGCAGCCTCAGACACACCCCCTTGCTTAGCTCTGCTAAGTGAAGGGCAAACCCGAGCCACAGGGCCCCAATCCACTTACAGTATGCCTTACACCCCCCTATTATGTCAGCTAACTCCTAGGCTTGCACCAAGCTATTATAGGTTCATAGAATAGGTTTATAGGTTCATAGATTAGTACTAGGCTAACTGCCCTTGTGAGCCATTTTTTAAGCCTAGCCAATTATCCCTTGTGAGACTCAAACCCTGCACCTTGTGTTTGTAAGGCAAACACTTTAACCATTAGGCCACCCTCCCAACCCTGCTCTTACACTGTTGTGTGCTGCCTAGCATGCAGGGGAGATCTGGGATGCAGTTTCATTCCTCTCATTTGCATAGGATTGCCTGCTGATGCATAGTTACAGGTCCCACACTGAGCCTCCCCCCCTTAGCAACCACTATTCACTGGCCATGTTGTCTTCTGGCTGCCATTGAGTATAATGGCAAAATAGAGATTTTGGTTGTAATGCTTATTTTAGGTTTCTTTTTTTATTTTTCGCCCGATCCCATTTGCGTGCCACTGCCCTAAGCTTAAACAGTCGAGATAGGCTAAAAAAAAATAAAAGTTGATTTTTTTATTTTTGCGACTTTTTTCCATGCCAATGGCCTTATATTTGGCCATTGCCATGCTTTCTACATAATATCCACCCTTTATTTGGAGCTGTCATGGCTCCATTTTGTAGTTTGCAGAAATGTACTTCTTTACTGGCCAAGTACATTTCTGCAGATTACACTAGTCCTGCACGGTCATCTTCCAGCTTCTACGATCACAAATTCACTTCATTTGCATGGATTTCACCTGCAAATGGGGTAATTTGCATACAGGGGCTGAGTCCATGCAGGAATAGTGTAGGAGCGCTCATGCACGTCCCTACAGCTTATTCCTGGATTGCACGGCAGACATATTTCCTGCTGGAGCTCCTGCACTAGTCCTGCACACTGTGCAGGGCTTGCTGAATCTGGGGGAAAGTCTGTATTAGGAAGCTTTCTGTATTGTCTTTGGGGTGAACTAATTACTACTCTGGAAGAGTGGAAGTATGCAATTGTTTTATGACTTCCAGCACCTGCCACAGATCTGAGCAAAAGTCCTTGTGTGTGTATGTAGGTGCTAAATCCTGCCAGCTTCCAACAATGGTGGGATTGCACAGAATCTAGAAGTGAGATGACCAGAAGTGATGTCATTCTGCAAGCTATCCCAGGAGTAATATTTTAGATATTATTTTGAGAAGTCTCTTAGTGAGACTGAGCATTCTGTTTTCTGTCTTGGGCCTGACAACAAGAAGGACTATTCACCACATCATCTGCCTTGCTCTACTGAGTAAGTAGGGAATAGTGTGCCAGCCTTTCAGAGGTGTGTGTGTGTGTGTGTGTGTGTGTGTGTGTGTGTGTGTGTGTGTGTGTGTGTGTGTGCAGCACGTGTGTGTGTGTGTGTGTGTGTGTGTGTGTGTGTGTGTGTGTGTGTGTGTGTGTGTGTGTGTGTGTGTGTGTAAATTAAATTTCAAAAAGTGTGTGTGTCAGCTATTTGGACAGGGACACAAAGCACTGGTTGGGCAGAGAGGGTGGTGGAGGCTGGGCTTGGACACTCAGCTGAGATCTCAACTCTATAGCTGTGCCAGCGGGGAGTCTTATTGGGGATCTGAAGAAAGAGGGAAAAATAGCCTCAGACTGACATGTTCCCTATGTGCTCTAAGGGAAATTGTGCTTGATTGCACTTGATGCCGAGAGAGGTGCCAGTGGTGACAATTGAGGCTCCTTGATTACTGCCCCAGATGTGGTGGATCATCACATATTGGTTGGCAGTGGTGAGATCACCACATCACATATTGGTGAACAGTGGTTTGGATAATGAATTTTTGTAGTCTGTAATCAGTAGTCACTAAAGAATGTGTTTGTACTTTCAAGCAGGCACACAGTGAATATTCTGAGTATCATATCACAGCACATTTATTTATTTACTTTTGTTAGCTTCATTAGTCAGCAAGGATGGTTAGGCAAGGATGTCAGCAGAGGATTATGCCAACTGACTAAAGGGGAAATTATTGCAGCCTTAGTGACAGTTGCATCATAGACCAGCAACCAGAAAGACAACCAGACTAGCTTTTGGGATGTACAACTCTCAGAAAATGGACAATTCAATTTTTCTTCAAAAGGCTTCAAAATCTGTCTGGAATTAAAGAGACTTGAAATGGAGGCCAAACATTTGGAACTAGAATCAGCAGAGAGAGTGCGGCATTTGGAGCATGAAGAAAATGAGAAGTGGATGGAATTAGAATCAGCAGAGAGACTGTGACATTTGGAGGCTGAAGAAAAGGAGAAGTGAATGGAATTAGAATCAACAGAGAAACTGTGGCATTTGGAAGCTGAAGAAAAGGAGAAACAGATGGAATTAGAATCAGCAGAGAGACTGAGACATCTGGAAGCCAAAGAAAATGAGAGGCAGAGGCAACCTAAAAAAGAAATGCTGTCTCTCTTCACCAGGGTCATGGAGGTAATGGGTAAGGATGTAACCATGCCCCACAAGCAACAAAGGTTAGTAAATTTCTTCCTCAGTACCAAGAAGGTGATAATTTTGATAGTTTTATTCATATGTTTGAAAGAGTATGCAAACAATATAATGCTGACCGAGGACTCTGGGTACACTTCCTCACCCCCTTACTCCATGGATAAGCCATAACTGCTGTTTCAAAATTGTCTGATACTGATTGCTTAAATTATAATACAGTTAAAAATTGTTTATTGGAATGCTTTAAGTTAACACCTGAAGCTTACAGAAAAAAGTTTTATGAGCATAGACACAAGGCAGATGAAAGTGTGTGTGATTGTAATTGCTGAACAAAGCACTTACTTTCATAGGCGGGTGAGTGGATGTCAGGCCATCACTTCTGAAAAGCTGGCAGAACTTTTGGTGAGGGAACTTGCACTTAGCATTTTGCCTGAGGACATGAGACAGGGAATGCAACTCTGCAGATGAGTTGAGAAAAAAGGAGACCTCAGCTTAGCATGCAGGGCATCACTGGACAGGAAATGGATACCCAGTGCTGCACATGGGTATAAGGGAACCCAATGTGGGCAACCTAAACCACCCCAACAGAGTCTGCTAGTAAATGTGGAAGTCACTAGTTCAGGTACACAGCCAGAATCAAGGGTTAAATGTTTTAAATGTAACCAATGGGGCCATGTAACATATAGATGTCCATGGACACAAGGTGGGGATAAAAGGTAGGAGAGCCAGCAAGTGGGAATAACAGAATGCCAGTGGTACGTTGTCTGGAGACAACAAGGGTACCAAGCTACCACAAGAGGTTATATCCTATCTTAGTATATGGTAAACAGGCCACTGCTAAGAGAGACACAGCCTCTGACCTAACTATTGTGAAGTTTGCAATGGTTAAAGAGGAGCACTACTTGCATGGGATATCTACTCCAGTCAGAGCTTTAGCAGAGACCCCATTCAAAATATCTTTGGCTATGCTTCATCTTGACTGGGAGGGTGGAAAAGGAAGCAAGCAAGTAGGTGTGTTTGAGAATATCTCTGCACATGTTCTGATGGGGAATGATTTTGATAATGCAGTACCTTGTGTGCATGCAGTGACATGCAGTCAGGCTTGGAAACAGGCATGTGGGTCTCATAGCCTGGGGTGGACCCACACAGACCACACACTTGAAGCTAGGACTGGTGAGGTGACTACTTCAGGCAGGGAGCTACCCTGTAGCAGTGAGACTGAAGGTGAGCCGCAGCTACTAGTGGGTACTGATGTTTCCTTGGACAGAGTGACTGCAAAGGCAGAGATAAGTAGTAGCACCCAAGCTGACAGTGAGGCACCACTGTCAGAGGATATCAAACTTCCTGTGGAAGGCGAACTGGGAAGGGTTACAAAGACAGAACTGAGGCAGGCTCAGCTCTCAGACCCTACATAAGGCTTGAGGGAGGTTGGTAGGGAGTTGCCTGATTCTCAAGTAAAATGGGGATTCCATATACTGGAACAGATGGTTACTGTATAGAGAATGGATCCCTGAGGGAGGGCTACAGGATGAAAGAATACAGCAGCTAGTAGTGTCCACAGCCTACCATCTAGCACTTCTAGCCATACCCCATGACATTCCCTTTACAGATCATATGGGCATAAAGTGTGCCAAGAGATGTATTATGCAGACATTTTATTGGCCTGAGATTTCCAGGGATGTAACAGGGTACTGCAGGACCTGTGAGCAGTTTCAAAAAGTACACAAGACAGAAGACAAGGTCAAAGCTCTTTTGGCACCTTTGCCTGTGACTGAGGAGCCATTTCAGAGGGTAGCTATGGATATTGTGGGACCTTTGAGTACCTCAAGTTCCACAGGGAAGAAGAATATCCTAGTGGTAGTAGAGTATGTTACCAGATACCCTGAGGCGGTGGATCTGTCCTCCATCAAGGCAGAGATGGTGGCAAATGCTTTGCTAGAGTTTCATCAGGGTAGGTTTGCCAAGAGAAATATTGACTGTTAGAGGTGCCAATTTCATGTCAGACCTGCTGGTTTATCTGTGAGCTGTGGGGTGAAGCACCTAAAGACCACCCTCCTACCACCCCCAGACTAATGGTTTGGTGGATAGGTTAAACTCTACATTAAAGACCCTGTTATGGACATTTGCAGACCAGTTTAAGAGGAAGTGGGACAAATATTTGCCCCATCTGTTGTTTACTTAGAGAGAGGTACACAGGAATCCACATTTTTTCACTATTTGAGTTGCTGTATGAGCCTAGAGTGAGGGAATTTCTATTTTTTATTCATGATGAGTGGGAGAGGGAGTGTGAATCCCACAAGGAGTCTGTTTGGCATATGTCCTAAACCTCAGGACAAGGCTCAGGGAACTCATGGGCTTGGCCCAGGAGTACCTGGCAGAAGCCCAACAGCAGAAAAAAGTCTGGTATGATAGGAATGCTCAAGCCAGAGAGTATTCTGTTGGGCAGCAGGTTATGGTTCTCATTCCTGTCAGACACAATAAGCTGCAGGCAGCTTGGGATGGACCCTTCAAAGTGATAAGGAATGTCAGTGCTGTTAACTACATGGTAGAACTGCTAGGCGGGAGGCAGGGGCACTAATTTTACCATGTTAACACCATGAAACCTTACTACGATAGGGAGACCCTGGTACTGAGAATTTGCAGTAGAAGGCAAGAGGAGTCTTAGGGGGACCTATGGCTACAACAAGGGAATAGTGATTCTCTTAGATTCAGTCAGGAATATAGTGAAGCTTAGTTTAGATATTTTATTTCTTTATTTGTCTGCATATGTCCTTTGGTGTTATTTTAAATATCTCCTGTGATTTTGAACTCTGACGCCACTGTGAATAGATATTTAGTACTGTCTTTTTCTTTTATTATTTATTATTAAATATATTTAAACCTTCCTTTGTGGCTGTTCTTTATAGAGATATTTAAGTTTTGAGATTATTTGTATATTAATTTGGTGACACTGTATGGGCCACTCCTAATAGTCTTGACCTTGGTCAAACTACCATTTGTATTAATAGTAATTTTACTCAGTATATTGGGTACCCTTCTAAGGGCCTTAAGGTAGCTGGCAGGAGTGTCTGGTGGCAGAGGTAACTACCTTATAGTCTGGGCAGAAGGAGGCATAGCTTGTAACCCTGTGCCAGCATTTCCCAAGTGTGTGTGTGTGTGTGTGTGTGTGTGTGTGTGTTTGTGTGTGTGTGTGTGTGTGTTTGTGTGTGTGTGTGTGTGTGTGTGTGTGTGTAAATCAAATCTCAAGGAGTGTGTATGTGTCAGCCACTTGGGCAGGGACACAAAACACTTGTTGGAAAAAGAGGGCACTGGAGGTTTTGGCTTGGACACTCAGCTGAGTTCTCAACTCTATAGCTGCGCCAGTGGGGGTCTTATTGTGGATCTGGAGAAAGAGGGAAAAACCAGCCCCAAACTGACTGTGTTCCCCATGTGCTCTTAAGAGAAGTTGTGCTTGATTGTACTTGATGCAGACAGCTGAATCTGGAAATGCTGGTTGTTTATCTGTCATCCTCCCAGTGAACATTCCTCACAGGTGTCAGTGGTGAGGATTGATGCTTCTTGATTACTGGCCCAGAGGTGGTGGGTCATCACATGTTGCTTGAGGTCAGCTCTTTAATACAAACTGAAGTGATATCCTGCCTGTACGGCAACTGCATGGCTCAAAACAAAATGCAAAAACAAAATGCAAAAAACAAAACAGAGCCAGCAGATCACGGCAAGCTGTACAAACTTTATTAGTTTGTCTTAAAGCATAATAAACAGACTGGTTTCAGCTCAATTAAATATCAGCCTTCTTCAGTGTTTAAAATAAAATGAGAACTGTAGTCCCTTTTATAGTGAACATACAAATTGATGCTAAGGCATGATTGGTTCTTTACAAATGTTCATTCAAACCAAGTGCAAATAATGCCCCTAACTTAATTATCCATTTCTTTTCTTTTGAATCCAAAAGGCTATACCATCCAGATTTGTTAGCCCTGTTTCCCATGATTTTGTCAATAACTGTAAATCTGAATGTAGCATTAGGACGTTTAATTGTATATTTGTATAGTGCATCACTGGGGTTTTTATTTCTTATCCCACTAAAGTGTTCTGAAATACATATCCTAAGGGGGCTAGATGTCTGTCCAACATAAAAGGCATGGCAACTACAGGTAGCTAAATAGATAAGCCAATCTGTCCCACAATTCGCAAAGAATTGAATATGGAAATCATTACCCATATTACTACTGGAAAACTCCTTAACTTTGCTCATAGCCTTACAATGGGTACAGTGGCCACAAGGTACACAACCTGTAAGTAAGTCCCCAACCATAGTCAGTTGTCCAGAAACCCCTGTAGATTGGTTGATCTGTCCCCCAAAATGGTAGAAAAATAATCATCTGCTCTTAATATGTTCCAATGTCTCTGAACAATATTAAGTAAAGTCTCCGTGTTCCTACCATAAGTTGTAACAAGACAGATGACAGACTGTTGGTTGGTCCCTTGTTCTTTATATTGTAATGTATCTGTCCTGTCTAGTGAAGAGACTGCATTAATAGCACTCAAGGCGTAACCCATTTGGTAACCTCTGTCCCTAAATCTATCAATGAGGTCATCCCTATACTGCACATAACTATTGGGCCTGGAACAAATACGTTTCATTCTAAGAAATTGGGACTTAGGTATATTTCTGCAGATGTGAGGTGGATGAAAGCTGGAGGCATGGAGAAGGGAATTGTATTGAGGGTATTTCCTATATACCTGTGTTTCTAAGGTATGATCTGCATTCCTAGTAATCAAACATCCCAAAAAATGAAACTACAGGAATGATAACTAGCAGTAAATTGAATACCCCATTTATTTTCATTGAGATAATTTACGAATTCTTTCAGATAACTCTCATCCATCTCCATATCATCCAGCAATCATCCAGGAACCTCCTCCAGATGTCAATTTCATTTAAGTAAATGTTGTGGGAACTATCATAAATAATGAGCTCCTTGACATAAGCATGAATAAATCTGCGTTATTGGTTATGTATGCATTTTAATGGAAGAGTTTGCACTCTAAATTGGGAACTGAATAAAATTGAAGTACAAGTAAAAACAGACTATTTGATTGCACAAAACAGTCCAAGTGCTGACAGATTATCACATCAATCAAAAAAGATTCCAATTTTAAATGAAATAATGGCACATAGTAGGAAAATGGTGTTGTTGACCAAGAACAATGTGATGTCATTCAAGGTATAACTGATGTAAGTGGAACAACACTAAATATTATAGTTTCTGAAACAGGGTCTACATATTTATCTGATGGCCCAGGAGAAAAGCAATGTAATAAAAGATATTATGAGGACAAAGGCTGTAATCTACAGATAATCAAAAAAAGTGGAAAAAGGGGGCAATGGAAACACAGGTATCTGGAAATATTATTGCACACTCCTTGTGCAGTGCATTGAATGAGGAACCTTTCTGCGGGCCTCACATAATCTCAAAACTGAGAAAAACATTGTGAGGCAGTATAGACGTAGTGTGAAAATGATAGACCATCAAAATTTACAACAATTTCAAGAATGAAACAATTCTGACTGACATATAACCACTTAGACAAGGGTTTTCATTTTGTGGTAGATTACTCAAATGTTCCATTTATAATGTGGAATCACACAGAAAAACACTCTGCAGTGTGGAATACACCATTAGCAAAGTGTTTACTAAAAAAGATACAAATAGATGGTCTCTGAAGCCACACAATGTATGAATAGTTTTCATAAAATATTAGCAAATAACCCAGAATCAGTAACCAAATGTATAGTGATCCCTAATTTAGCTAAATTTGACTGGGTATATATTAGTTTGCCAAAATTTATTTTCAGCTAACAGCTCTTCTTCAACATGTATTCAGCAAAAAATCACTTTGTCTATTAGCTGAATTTTCCAAGGGTAATGAAACAATTGCTCTGTAGTGCAATGGAACCCACAACTAACTAAAGGAAACTCACCCAAGTGTTAAATCTCAACCCACACACCCACCCACAGCCACCCCACATCTCCACTTACTATATATACCAACTCCGAGATCACATTACAATGGAGAAAAGGACAAAGTTGTGTAGTTGGCCAACTACTTCATTGCCCTTGGAAAATACAGAAAATCGCAGAAGTGATTTTCAGTAAATAGATGTCGACAAACACGTGTTCACTGAAAATAACTTTTGTCAAACTAATATAGACCCAATCTGACCATATGGGTATAGTATGTCAATTTACTCAAAAACATTGCACCAGCTAAGCAACAAAGTAATCAATCTGCCAGGAATTTCTATCAAGAAAATTATAATGAAATAGAGAAGGAGATAACCAACTAGATTTGGGAAACTTTACATGGAAAGGATCTTTCTGAGAACTTTAATCAGTGGAAAGGATCTTTCTGAGAAGTGCAGTATGTTTTACAAATGTTTAGATTCTTTACTTGGCAGATTTATCTCAATCAAGGTAGTGAACACAAACAGAAATACACATTCATCTCCATCCTGGTTTTCTCTTTCACAATACAGACACATCAGTAAGAAAAACAGCCTTGAAAGGCCGCAGAGAACATCTCAAAGGTGGATGGCTACAGTGCCTTCCACATGTTCAGTCCTCAAAATGAACATGAAAGAACAAAAGGTGGAGGTGTATCCATCTTCATTAAAGCCAAATACACCTCAAGACTGGTCAAACAGTATGACTCTGTTGAAGTACTCCATGTCCAATTAACTATAGGTAAATACCCTACCACATCATTGTTAGCTATAGGTCACCCACCATGAACCAAGAAAAGCAGACTGTCTGCCTGGACTTACTGGAGTCACTCACCATACATTCCAATGCCTTAGCCATGAGAGATTTCAACTATCCTTCCTTTGACTGGGTGACATACATGAGCACAAACATGCTTGATCAGAGGTTCCTGGACTTTGTCAGTCCAAATGCTTTGGAACAGATAGTCTACACCCCCACAAGGGACTCAAATGTCCTAGACATAGTACTCACCACCATGGCGGGGTCATTGCATTCCCACCCTGTGTGATGCCCTCCCTGTTAAGGTCGGACCATAAATCATTGTCATTTGAAGTAAGTATTGGTACTGAGACCTCCACAGGAACAAAAAACTAAAAAAGCTTTTTCAAAGCAAATTGCAGCCTACTAAGTGATAATATAATAAGATACTCCCTGCAATCACAGACAGAAATGACTCCTATGCAGACGTGTACACAAATGCCCTGTATAAACACTTAAGCAAGTGTATAGACTTGGCTGTATCTAACTGGATCAAAACCAGGTTCTCCTGAAAAAACAAGCCACCCTAGTGGATCCCAATCATAAACAGGTTATATAATAAGGAGAAACTGATGTCCAAGAACAAGAAGGCAATGACTGAACAGATGAGGAATCCCTTCCACAGATTGAAGAAGGAAATCTGTAAAGCTAAATACAGAGCCAAAATAGTATTCTCATCTAAGGATAATCCTAACACATTCTTTAACTACGTCCAAAGTTTAAAAGGGGATGCCCAGCTATGTGCCAAACTGGTAGTACATGGACTCACTCATACTATACCAGAGGAAATTGCCAACCTTTCAGATGACAGATTTAGTGCAAATGTTAATCCCTGTCCCCACTAGCCCTACCGCAAAGCACACCTGACACCAGTCCTCTGCCTAGTATCTCTAGAGATCAGGTCATATCTGCACTCTCTAAGGTAAAAAACATGGCCTTGATATGACCAGATAACATTCCAGTTTGTTTACTAAGCAATCTAAAACAGGACCTCGCAGACCCACTTGGCATTATCTTTAACCATATTATGATAATTGGCTTTGTGCCAGCAGAGTGGAGAACAGCAGCAGTGATCCCCTTGCACAAATGGGTGCCATCAACCGATCTTGGGAATTATAGACCCCTAAGTCTAAGCAGCCTCATTTGTAAGGCCATGGAAAGAATCATCATGGACTTTATCAACAAGGACATAGGCAACCTTCAAACTCTTGATCCATCCAAATTTGGTCTCATTAAGGGTAGATCATGCTTATTAAACTTGGTAGATTTCTTCAAGAAAGTCACCAAAGTTCTGGATGAAGGTAAGACAGTGTATACAGCCTATCTTGACCTAGTCAAGGCTTTTGACACAATCCCTTACTCAGGTATCATTGAGAAATTCTCCCAGCTAGGAATTAACCCTTATGTCACTAAATGGGTAACCAATTGGTTCACTGACAGAACACATACTGTCAAAGTTTGTGACTCCACCTTTACCAGTACACCCATCATTAGTGGCATCCCACAAGGCTCTGTGCTGCACCCTTAACTGTTTGGAATCTATTCCTCAGAAGTCCTGACTAAAGTAGACAGCCTTTGGTTTATCAAGTTCACTGATAATTGCACATTGGGTGCAATCAGTGAGTTCCCAAATGATGTTAACATATTACAAGAGGTGCTAATACAGACAAATTACTGGTGCTAAAGCCATGGTATAAAACTAAACACAAACAAGTGCATTATCATCCCTTTTGGCGAAGCAGAATTCCCTGCTAATTATAGTATTGAGAGCACCCCCTCAAGTTCAAACCCAGTGGTGCAAGACCTGGGAACACAGGTAGATAGAAATCTAAACTTCGACCACTAAGTTTCCATAGTGGTAAGGAACGCCTTCTACATTGTGCATCTTATAAGTAAGGGCATCCCATCCAGGTCTAAGGATGTTATTACTCCACTTTAGTTGACCCTCACCAAACCATTAATAAACTACAATGCTCCTGTTTGCATGTACCTCACCAGATACTTGCAGCAGCTGGAGAGACCACAGAGGTTTCTCAGCAAGAAAATACAGGACCTCCAAAACATGACTTACATGAATAGACTGAAAGCCCTGTCACTGTACTGTGTCAAATAGGCTGCTGAGAGACAACTTGTGCAGTCTCTGACCCTGTCTTGATGGAAATTCTGCATGTCTGCAAGTCAAATGGTACAAGAGTCACTCACTCTATGGATCTTAACATAGCCTGTCACATTAACAGAACATGCTGGGAAGACAGATGTATCTCCAAGAGATTGCCCCTCCTCTGGAATAAACTTTCAATTCATGTGAAGCAGCGCACCTCACTGACCTTATTCAGGCACAGCCTAGACCAATGGATGAAAGACTTCAAATTCCCCCCTGTGGGTGCCATCCATGTGCCTCATGGACAATAGTCCATGCAAATTACATCCATATTACAAGGGCAATTGGGGCAACTCAGGATTAGCAACATAGACTAGCTCTGCGAATTACATCCATCTAACCAAGGACAATTGAGGCAACTCAGGATTAACAAGGCTAGCCTTGCAAGAGTTGTAGGCCTGATAGCCTAGTAAACTCCTATGAAAATTTGAACCTATGAAAACTATGTAACAGTGTACTCGCACAGGTAAGAAAACAAGGCTAAAGAAGGTAACAATAAAATTAAAAAAAATTGTGAAAAAGAGAAAGGAGCACTTTATCAAAAGAATCTTGCAGCTCACTCCTTAGATAATTATATATACGTCAGTTTAAGGGTAATCACTATGGAGTTATACAAATCACTGAGCAAATCATTTGTCTAGTCACTTTAAGGGTAATCATTATGGAGTTATACAAATCACCCAGCAAATAATTTATCTAGTAATTTCTTTGACTACTCAGAACCATCAGATGCTTGTTTTGGGATGAAACCAAACATATTTTTACTTTTTGTTGCAGTATCTTAATAGAGGCAGTTGAGGTGGGCAGTGAAAGCAATAAAATGCAATGCTGCAACACATCCAGATGACATAAATGTGTATTTCCTTCTAGAGTATTACCAAAATTATACATTGTCTAATTAATCTGTTTCAGGCTAAATTAAGCAATAGTTTTGCATTTGATATACATGAAAAAAAACAATTGTTGTCCAATACATAGGGGTAATAAATTGAGTTCTGTCACAGGTTTTCATCCAATAATCTTAAAGTATTATTGGAAAAGTGCACTAGAAAACTATTCTATCACTATTCAATATCTCCACCAGACCAATATTTGATTCAAAGCAACACAGGTTCAATATTTGGAAGACCATGTTTAAGTAATTAAATTTAGTTCTGTTCTAGTGTGGTTGATTTTACCAAATACAAACTTCCAACAGATGTCATTTATTTTGACTTATCTTAGGCTTTTTGATTCTCTGCCACACTGGAAGATTCTGGACATGATGAAATCCCTGAATTTGAATACCTAATTATAACATGGTTCACAACCCGGTTGCATGACAGAAGATATAGGGTAAAAGTTAATGGAGAACATTCCAAGGAGTTTGTTGTGAATATTGACATGCCAGAAGATTCTGTGTTGGACCCTTTCTGTTCAGTGTGTTTATGTATACTGCTCCATTCTTCATGAATATGTGGATAGCAAAATATGCAGACAATATTAAGATAGGATCTGTGGTAAAGAATTTAGATGACCGCACTAGTCTACAGAAACATGTAAGCAGCAAAGTCATGCCCAGCCCTATGAAATGTAAGTTAATTCACTTTGGTAAATAAATCTGTAGGTTGCCTTACACAATATGCCATAACATTGTTAAGGCAGCATCTTCTGTGATTTATGCATTTTTGTGGATGATAAGCTCAAATTCAGTGATCATGCAACAAGATTTATACATTGAGGCTATGGAATTATGAAACATAGTTTAAGACAGTAAACTACTGATTCCACTGTATAGTACTCTTATTATCTCCCATACTGGATATGGGGAGTTTTCTGTACATACAAAAAACAAATATGTAATGGTTGGAGAAAATTTCAAATGCAGAAACCAAAAATCCAACTTCAGCTTAAACATCTTTAATTCATTAGAGCTTCTAATTGATAAAGTTAGGGAATTCCATAGCTTACCATCTCCGATCTGATAAAAGTTAACATATCTTGAGAGCAAGTTTAACCAATATTATTTCTTGTCTGGACTCCATGGTTAATAAATACTATTCCTAACATAGCTACCAAGAAATCAATCATTTAAGCATTTGCAAAGCAACATTAAGTCTCTTCTCAAAAGCCTATAAGCTATAGAATAATTTAATACGTTTTTCGGTCTACACACATAAACCATTAACCCATATCCTTTAATCTGTGTTGTCAATGTTTTCTGTATGCACTCCAAGGAGTTCAACTGTTGTTTGTTGTAGCAGCAGAAAGATCCACCATATTTTCTTTTATTGGACATACACTAGTAATATATATCTGCAGTAAAACTCATTTGTCCCTACTAGAAAAATAGCTCAATAAATTGTATTAAGACCATACTTATTTATAATTTATTGTCTAATGTTAGCATTCTAGTTTAACAAAGAATCAGTTAAGATACCCAAATCCCTGACCATTACTGATGTTTTACATACATGATTGTCCAGTGCATGTGGGCATAATAATTGATTTCTTGCTGCAAAGTATACTACAATACATTTGTTGTTGTTAAATTTCATACCTTTAGAAAATATTCAACTAGTCAAGAAATCAAAGCAATTTTTCATGCAAGATTGCTTTGATTTCTTGACTAGTTGATATAAAGATTGGTCATACAGTCACTAAAAATATCATCAGCAAACTTACAAAACCAGATTTTATCAAACTCAGGACAAAAAAGTAATGGTCCCTAAAGTGACCCTTGTGGAATACCTCTAACTGAAATTGTTAAATCAGAGTATTTATCTCTATTCCTTACTCTACTCTTCCTATTAGCTAACTAATTCATGACCCATCTGGAAACATGTTTGACTCTATTTTTTTTCAAAATGTCTAGAAAACTTCATGTGGTACCAAATCAAATGCCTTAGCTAGATCCAAATATACCACATCAATGATTACATCCTCTTCAAGACAATTCACACCTAGTTAATAAAAACTTATGAAATTAGATACATATGATCTCCCAGTGATAAATCCATGATGATAAATATCCTTACTAATGTCAACCATATCTCTGAATAACAAACACAGTGAGCATTCAAAACATTTCCCAAAATGCATGCAAGTCCTATAATGCCCTATAGTCATTAACAGACAAGCTAGCTTTACATTTCTGGACAGGTATCACTTTGGCCTCTTTTCATATATCAGGGGCATAACCATCTTCCCAGAAATCTCTGGAACAAGTAATTTATTCAAGGGAATAGACAAGTTAGAATACCTTCAAAAAATAAAAATGTATTTTCTCTGGCTGAAGAATTAAACTTTATATTCAAAATAGCTCTCATGATATCTTCTTCCTTTAAGAGCGGGCAATTTACAGATAGTATTCATGTAATCTGACTTACTATAAAATCCATTGGCAAATATGCTTACAAAAATATTAGGCTCAGTAACACAGTTTACACCATCAGATATATTTATCTTAGGATGGTCATCTAACCCATAACATCTAAAGTTTTTGAACAATGCCTTTTTGTTATCTTTCAGATTTTTTCTAAGTTGATCTCATATGTAGACCTGGTGCTGTGAATTTTACTCTGCTATAACTTCTTGCAATTTATATAACATAACTTACACTGTGTTATATGATGAGTCCTGAAATATTTCCATAACGTCTTTCTATTTAAATCCTTGTTAAATAGTTATTTCACCAGGAGACCTTACTATATATTTTTGATACTGTTTTTACAAGAACAAAGCAGTCAATTAGATTTTTAATATATTTATAAAACAGACTCCAGCTGTCCTGAGCTGGTTTTTCACAAAATAACATTTCCCAGTCCCATGAACTAATGGCAGCATTTATTGCACCAAAGTCAGGTTTCTAGAAGTTCTTAATTTTTAATTGAACATATTCAGGTAACAAGGTGTGGACAGCCCAAGCTCAAATATAATAAATAGATCATCAGAGCTACCTAAATGGGAATCGATACAGCAAGACTCATTAGTTAGTCTACTGATTAACCACACCACATCTAAAATGTTACCATTCCTAGTGCCTTCAAAAACTATTTGAGAATAACCTCTCATATCACTATGTAATAGACAAACCAGAAAGCAAAAAGGTCACACAGAAAAAAAAAACAGTTAGTAAAAACTGCAGGAAAAAAATAACCAAGGTAGAGTTTTCACTGTGTGATACCTTACACTTCCAATAAAATAGGCCCATGGAATATATGCAGATGACCCCTTAAGGATATCAAGTGTTTCAGCTACATGGTTTCTTAAATGTCCATGAATTTTTTAGTTTTTTTTTTTAAGTCTTGCTGGATACATTCAGGCCAATAAAGTCAAACCCCACTAGCTGTGGACATGCATGTTTTGGCCTTTTTATGACCTTGTCACCACAGCACAAGTGGACTGTTTGTCTATTCTTCAGAAACACAGGGTATTTTCACCCAGCTAACTATTAAGGTGTCTGCAAAATATCCCAACCAACATCCAAACCAAAAAGTAAAAAGGTCACACAGACAAACCAATTAGTAAAAACTACAAAAAAATAGCCAAGCTAGTGTGGTTTAACTTTATTGGCCTGGATGTTTCCAAAAACACTTAAAAAGAAAAAGTAAAAAAAGTCATGGACATTCAGAAGCCATATAGCTGAAACACTTGATGTTCTTAAGGGGTCATTTGAGTATATACCACGGGCCTCTATTACAGGAGGTTTAAGGTTTCACATGGTGAAAATTCTAACTTGGCTAGGCTTTTCTTGTAGTTTTCAGCATCTAACAACAGGTTATTAATAACTTTACAAGTAGAGCTAGGAGTGAACCAATCAACATTAGGTTCATTTTTGGTCCCTAGAAACTCTGTCAAAACAATTTGTAATGCTCTTACAGAGTAAAACAACTTCTTTACTAATATTGGGAGGACAACAAAACAGAGATATGTCCCTATTGTGACCCATATTGTTTATTTTCACTGATAGAAACTCAGTATTAGTGTCAGCAAAAGAAGTGGAGGATATGAATCTTGTTGAAATATATATTGAAACTCCCCCTCCCCTCCTAAATAATCTGCAAACATGATGTCCTGTGTAACTAGGAACAGTCAAAGGTCTTTTATAATTACAAAGCCAAATTTGAGTTATTAATAAAATATCACCTGCTATAGTTGTCTCTAAATCTGACAACTTAATGCTAAGACAATGAGCACTGGTCAAAAACACTTTATTTAGTCTTTTCCCTTACAACATAAGGAACCCATGTTGTCCTAAAAAGATTTCACAAACATTGCTGATAGTTAACCTACCAACCAATTTCCTTGAGTTCCTAAATGAAGGGCCAGATTCAGGAAGCCTCCGTGTAAGAGTTATAACTCTTACACGGAGGCTGCAGTTAAACTGTGTGATGTCAGCATGTCATGCATATGCATGAGGTGCATGAGGCATGCTGAATCACACTAGTAACTCTTACACGGTCCGTGTAAGAGAGTAGGGGGCATGTCTGTAGGCTAAGCTCTGCAAGTGGACACGCCCCCGGAAGACTAGAATGGCTGAAAGTAAACAGCCACGAGAAAGGCCATGAAAATGTGAATAAACACACTATACAACACATGCCCCGACTGGCCATCAGTGTATAAAGTGAAGAGATGTCATAAAATTAAATTAAAACCTTTTTTTTTTTGTTAAACCCCGTAAATGTTTGCTACTGTGTGCTGGGTGTGCTACTAGCACAATCACAGTTAGCAGTCAGTGGAAAAGGATATAAGAACTAAATATGCAAAGTAAGCCAAGAAATAATAGCTTAGCGGTAGAGTAGCCGCCCTAAGAGTAAGCAGACAGGGTTCGAGCCCCTACAACAACCTTTTTTTTTTTTTGTAAATAAACACTAAAAAGCCCCCTGACAGTATTGTACAAATGTAAATGTATTCCCTTTTGTAAAATGGAATGAAATAGAGCATTTTGAAGTAACATAAGAATAAAAATAGTCAGAAATGTACTGATAGCTAAGCTGCCGTGAGACAGAGTGCCCGTAGCTGAGTAGTGTTTAAAAAGCTGCAAACTGCGTGCCCGTTGCCAAGCAGCAGGTAAACAGGCTGAAACTGTGTGCAATTAGCTGAACATGTGTGTCACTTGCCAATTAAGATTTATCCCAGTGCACACCGTTTGCGCGCCGCTCCCACAGGCTAACTGTCAGTGCGCATGCGTTACCTCCGCGCAAACGAGCGCAGAACATGTTTAAAGTGCTTAAAAGTGCTTTTGGCATGTTTGATTGACAGGTCCTCAACTCATTTCTGTCAGGAAAAGCAAAAATCAGTTGCCAGATTCAAACCCAGGATACCATGCACTAGAGGCAAGGAAATAAACCACCAAGCCATGACAGCAATACCTAGAAATGCAGAAATAGCATATATATGGGATAAAACCCAGAATGGAGCATGAGAAAGCATTTTCAGTGAAGTAGATACAATTCCAAAACGGCCAATCAGAGAAATGTGCGGGAAAAGCGGCATATATAAGCCCCATAGGCGGGAATACACAGCATAACTGATTGTAGAACAGACTTGCAGTCAGCATGAGTGGAGTAGGTGAGGGACGTTGCTTTCGAGCACAGCGTTGGGGCGTTGAGGAGTCCAGATACATGGTCTGGCTCCTTGTCCATAATCACAAGGCCCAACTCATGCAGGGCCAGGTCTCATGGGGAGTATATAGGGCAGAGGCGTGGGACCAGTTGGCTCGTGATCTGACCAGTGCTACTGGCATTCCACGCACTGGTGAGCAGGTCCGTCACCACCATGCGGACCTGAAGAGACGCAAGCAGGACCAATTGAACCGTTGGATCCAGGAGGCCCGGCAAATGCCCAACGCCCCACTACTGAGTAAGTCACATTTTACCCATGTATGTAAGGATTTCAACCAGCTGATACCATGGAGATGTGTAGTCCAATATTATTCCCTTTGTATTACAGCTGCAGGTGTCCGCTCTGCGAATCGTGAGATGCACGCCAGAAGGCTGGTGCGGCTGCGCCACCATGCAGGTTAGTAACCCCACCCAGTACTTGTAAATACATATTATTATGTACCATGTATCAGAACAGTGCAGTGTATTGATTAAAAGTAATATAATGTGCAAGCAGGATTTGAAAGTCTGCAGGTATGGCTGCAACAAGTTCATCAGTATGCAAGTGTAACTGGAAATATAATTGATAGAATTAAACAGTGCTGTAATACAGATGTCCCATCATTAATTAAATATACTGTAACCTGCAGTAGTCTCAAGAGTACAGCTTCAGAATCTGAGGTAGTCACATGTGAGATATATCCCTGTTCAAATGCTGAATCATGACAGAAGTGAGGCTGTTGGAAAGTGTTTGAATCACCACAGGTCTAATATGTGAACAAAGCCTAGAAGTACCAACCTGAACTGTGAAGTTGCAGAATGTGTGAGAGTGACAGAAAGGCTCATGTATGAATAAATAAAGTAGTAATAACCCCTGAATATATAAGCCTCAGTGTGTTTTTACAGAACTAAATGCATGCGGGAAGTACAAATTAACATCCCAAACTGATTTCAGTGTGTCTGAATCTGAATGTCTAGCTCAAAATCTGTATATGGTGATAACAGTAAACAATTTGCAGATAGAATGAATGATTATCTGACAGACTAAACAGCCATAGTTGTCCCCTGTCCTGTCATCAAAGTGTAGCAGGATGATGTATCTGATCAAATTCAAAATAAGTACGATAGTGATGTATGTGTAACAGGTGTAGCATGACAGTCAAATAAAGATTATTTTGAAACATCAGCCTCAACTTAATTGTGTACCTATGATAAATGTGAATCAATGTGTAACATATGAATGTGTCATCACTTTCTATCCCCACCCAACCCTATAATTCCATATAACAACATCCACTAAATAATGGTATGTGAACATTTCATTAATCATGGACATTTGTCCGTTTCAAACATATATGCATGTCGGTTCGTGCACGTGCCCTGTTCATACCTGCAAATCTGATGGCCTGTTGCCATTAATCAACCCTGCATGTCGTTTGACTGTGTTTTGCTGTTCAAATAATGCATGTGATATTGATATGCCCCTTGTTCAATGGTGTTCATATCTGGGTGTTTGTTTGATGGGAATACCAATGCATGCTGTTACAACTAATCTGAATGGAATAAAATGCCACTAACCCAAACTAACATAACTACTCACAAACCTAGAACACTTGGGAAGGCAGGTCCCAGCGGACCCACCTCTCCCACCTCAGCTGGCGACTGCACCTGGCACTAGTGCACAGGCCGGACCCCCCTCCGGTGGCCCTGTGCCACCTTCGGGTGGAAGCGCTGCAGGGGATGGGGCCCGTCCCCCCTCTGCAAGTGTGGCCGGAGGGGTTCGTCCACTCACCCTCCGCGGTGTCCGGTCTGTGGTGCGTAGGGAGATCCAAGACACTGTTCTTGGATCCCTACGCCAGCTTGAGGCTCATGTGGCACAGCTAACGGCCCCGGCCGTTGCCCCGCCTACACAGCCCCCAGCACAGCCCCATCCTGGGCTATGAAGGAACAGTGGCAACTGCCTATGGGTGGGGATATCAGTTCCACTGTTGCCATCTGTGGGCTCGTGCATCTCGGATATCCCAACCTCCGTCCCCGTCAATTGTGTAACCCCCCCACGTGTGTCATACACCGTCCCTGTATGCGTCTTGTCTGTCTTGTCTGTTAACCTACCCAACCTACCTCCCCAGCTTTACCGACTTCCTTCACCTGTCATACCACTCTCACCTGTAAAAAAAAAGGGCACTCTGTCCCACAAAAAATTACGCCCCATACATAGCTGTCCATGTCGCAGACATGTCCGCTGGACATCTAAACTGTTAATTACAATTGGCTGTACAACAAATATTAATGTTGTCCTGACACCTCTCTCAGAGGTGGAAGGTTTCAAATGTCTCACCAAAATACATAGAAATATACAGCTGTTGCTGCAAAGACATGGGCATCTATGGGCCTTACCTACACCCTTCCTGCAAATCCCACACTTCTTTCCCTACTGTCTTACCCTCTTTGTGACCCCTTTTCACCACTTTCCTGTCACCCCTTTTTCTTTTCTTTCAAAGAAAATAGCGGGTGTGCTTGTGTTAGCGGAGCTCACCGCCAGTCTTGCAAGTGAGCTCAGCAAACGAAGCAGACCTGGTTTAAAGTGCTTAAAAGTGCCTTTATGGCACTTTGATTGACAGGTCCTGTACTCAGTTGGAAAGTTTGCTAAGAAAAATAAATTCCCACTGTCAGTCTCAAACCCAGGACCTTGGTAACATTAGTCTGTATGACCTACCACTAAGCCATGCCTTCTTTACAAGAACACACTGCTAAAATAAATATAACATGTAATAGTAGGAATCAGTATAAAGACAATATAGGAGATGTACTATCCAAAGCATGTCAGGTAGAGTTGTAATGGCCAAATTACTGGATTCCCATACTAGTTCAGTGTGAACAGAAACAGCACTGCTACCTCTTAGCTTGTACATAATAATGTAAGGTAATGTACATATGTGAAGGTATGTATATCTACACATACATATATATAAATATATATTAATACATATGAAATATAATCGTAGGTCTCAGTAGCCATACACACTCACTACAGGAAAAAGTTAACATAATTGCTGCAACCTGAATCTGCAACACAGCCTGACCCCTGTGTGACCTACTTACCCTTCTAACTGCTTACAGGTGGCCTCAGCACTTTGATTGACAGGTCCTGTACTCAGTTGGAAAGTTTGCAAAGTAAAAAATTCCCACTGTCAGTCTCGAAACCAGGACCTAGGTAACATTAGTCTGTTTGACCTACCACTAAGCCATGCCTGCTTTGGAAGAACACACTGCTAAAATAAATATAACATGTAATAGTAGGAATCAGTATAAAGGCAATATAGGAGATGTACTATCCAAAGCATGTTTGGTAGAGTTTTAATGGCCAAATTACTGGATTCCCATACTAGTTCAGTGTGAGCAGAAACAGCCCTGCTACCTGTGAGCTTGTACATAATAATGTAAGGTAATGTACATATGTGAAGGTATGTATATCTACACATACATATATATAAATATATATTAATACATATGAAATATAGTTGTAGGTCTCAGTAGCCATACACACTCACTACAGGAAACAGTGAAGATATATGCAGCAACCAGAATCTGCAACACAGCCTGGCTCCTGTGAGACCTACTAAGCCCTTTAACTGCTTAAAGGTGCCTCCAGCACTGTGACTGATAGGCCCTATACTCAACTCAAAAGCAGAATATGAGCATACTAGTAGGCCCTACCACAAGACCATTGTAACACTAGTCTGTATGACCTACCACTAAGCCATGACTCTCATACAGGAATATAGTGCTAAATAAGTGGAACATGTAATAGTAGGAATGAAGATAAAGGCAATATAGTATGTCTACTACCCAAAGCATGTCAGGCAGACTTTTATAGTCCCAATTACTGGATTCCCATACTAGAGTAGTGTTAACGGAAACAGCCCTGCTAATTGTTAGCTTGTACCCAATAATGTCAGCTAATGTACATATATGAAAGTATGTATATGTACACAGATATATATATATATATATATTTATATAGCAATACATATGACATATAGTTGTAGGTGTCAGTATGCATACACACTCACTACAGGGAACAGGCAAGATAAATGCAGCAACCTGAATCTACAACACAGCATGAAGCATGGGAGATGTACTAACCTTCACACTCACAGAACACTGTCAACAGCATACCAGCATGGTCCACGCCCTACAATCTGAAAGGGCAACGCCTATCTCACATACCCTTTTATAGCAGTGTCCTGAAATCACAGTGAGACATGCAATCAGTACACACCCAGCTGCTTGCAATTAGCAAATGCTGCCTTACAATTGGTGCAGAGGCCATCACATGGACCTATGCAGATACCTACAAAAGTATTCAGTACCCACACTCCACTCATGCAATACAGTCATTGCACAAACCTAATGAGAAAGAGAGACAGAGAGAGACAGAGAGAGAAGACAAAATATACAGACAGCCAGCAGCAAAACAGCAGCAGCAACAGCAGCAAAATTCAAGGAGCACGAGTGACACACCAAAAGCTGCCACAAACACAGGTAATGCAAAGTAGCAGGTTAATCCTGTGTATACTGTGACACCTCCAAATGTATCATAGTTCACTATCTATAGGTATGTCCATGAGATAGGTTTTGTGTGCATAGTCCTGAAATATATACATATGTAATATTGCTGTACATGTTGCCCATACGTGAAACTTCCGTAGCTTAGAACAGAAGGCCAGTTGTGCATATGATGCAGTAGATACCAGGGTCAGTAGAGGTTACTCCTCATTGGTGTGGGACCACTGTGTCTGTATGGCACTCTTCAGGTACACATCCTGTAGTATGGCCAGGGAGTAGTATTAGTCTGTAATGTGGTGCCATGTCCTCCAGGGGTGAATGTAGCACACATCCAGGGATACCATTCTGTAACAGTGATGCTATGTGTCCTGCAATGTTGAGGGTGGCCCTCACCTGGACATGTGAGAGGATAGGGAGGTTACAGTCATCTGTGATAACTAATTCCACTTGTGTAGGAGAATGGGGGATACCTGCACCTAAGCTGTCTGCAACAATATTGCCAATATCTCAAACATGTTTTCCATAATGGAAATGCACACACAGTAACATCCCACATCCACACACTTGCCACATTCAGGCTTCAAAACACTATCTAGGTATATTCTGGTACATCTGCATGTTACAGTAGCATGTAGCACTATACTGAGTAGTGGCAGCTGTCTGTTGCCATGTTGTTTGGATAGAGTAAAAGGAGCATTTGTTTATCCTACTTTGTTTTGTGGACATTAGTTGAAGTGTAACCTTACATGCATCATTGGTACCAACACCTTCTGTGTTGTTGTTCTGTTTGGACAGGGTGCTGTCAACATCACTGTTTGTTAAGGGATATGTGCACCCTGCAGTGCATAGCCCCATTTGGCAAAAGAGACATCCCACCCCCACCATTGTGCACACACACCAACCCCACCCACAGTAAAACATACTTTCCATTTGCAAGATCCAAACCCCTACCTAGATGTGTTATGACTCTAAAGGCAGACACATTAGCAGAGTGTGCTATTTGCATTAGTAGGAGCAATTTTTTCCAATGCTGTACTTAGAGGGTGCTGACATCATCTGTGTTTACGAAGAGGGATGTGCACCCTGTAGTGTGTTCTCCCAGTTGGCAAAAGGCACTTTCTCTCCACAGCGTTACACACACACACAAACCCCACTCATACTAACACACATACATTTCCTTGGCAGGATTCAAACCCCTACCTAACTATGTTATAACACTAGAGACGGACGTATTAGCAGAGCGCGCTATTCGCATTACTGGGAGATTTCATTTCAGTTGATCTACTTATAGGGTGCTGACATCATCAGTGTTTAGAAAGTGGAATGAGCTCCCTGTGGTGTGTTTCCACAGTTGCCAAAAGGGATGTTCTTCTCATACACACACTTACCCCCATTCACACACACACATGCCCCTTGCTGGATTCAAACCCCTACCTAACTATGTTATGACACTAAAGATGGACGTATTAGCAGAGTGCGCTATTCGCATTACTGGGAGATTCTATTTCAGTTGATCTACTTATAGGGTGCTGACATCATCAATGTTTAGAAAGTGGAATGAGCTCCCTGTGGTGTGTTTCCACAGTTGCCAAAAGGGATGTTCTTCTCATACACACACTTACCCCCATTCACACACACACATGCCACTTGCTGGATTCAAACCCCTACCTAACTATGTTATGACACTAGAGACGGACATATTAGCAGAGCGCGCTATTCGCATTACTGGAAGATTTCATTTCAGTTGATCTACTTATAGGGTGCTGACATCATCAGTGTTTAGAAAGTGGAATGAGCTCCCTGTGGTGTGTTTCCACAGTTGCCAAAAGGGATGTTCTTCTCATACACACTTATACACACACTACCCCCATTCACACACACACATGCCACTTGCTGGATTCAAACCCCTACCTAACTATGTTATGACACTAGAGACAGACGCATTAGCAGAGCGCACTATTCGGATTACTGGGAGGTAGCATTTCTACTGATCTACTTATAGGGTGCTGACATCTTCATTGTTTGGAATGGGGAATGTGCATCCTGTGGTGTGTTTTCACAGTTGTTAAGAGGAACATTTGAACTAAGTGTGTGAGCATGCCCAGTTCAGCCTTCCCATGGCATGTTGTGTGAATGATGTCTCATTTATCAAAGTGTGTGAGCATGCCCAGTGTGAGCTTTCCATATGTTGAACTATGCAGCCCATCACAGTTGTGGATGAGTGTGAACTCCAAAAATAACTCCTGTTTAAGGTTGTGTGTTCTGTGACATGTTGTGTAGTTACTGTCCAGATGCTTCCTGTGAACACAACAGGGATTATACTGTGCCTGCAGGTTTTGCATGGGATACTTTGCATACAATTGTTAACATCCATTCCTACTGACCTAGCACTGTAGTACTGTATAGTGTAGTGGTTCAGTACTTTCACTGTGGTGGACAGTATCCTGGGCTTTAGTCCTATCACTGATTTACATTTCCATACTGTGCACAACAGCCTCTTTAGGGTCCAGTTGTGCACGTCTGCACAAAGGCAGTGCCTCTATGGACTCTGGTAATTACTGCCCCATAAGCTTAACAAGAGTAGTCTGCAAAGCTATGGAGAGGATCATAATGGAGCTCATAAAGAAAGATATGGGGGACATGCAGACATTGTACCTGTCCCAGTTTGTGTTGATCAAGGGCAAGTCATGCCTTTTGTACTTGGTTGACATTACCAAAACAGTAACTAAGGCCATTGATGAGGGAAAGGCAGTCCATAGAGCCTACCTTGCCCTTGAAAACACTTTCAACGCAATACCCCACTCAGGTATTGTAGGAAACCCTACCAACAGAAATGTACACCCATATGTCACAAGATCAGGTTGCAAACTGTCTGACGGACAGGACCCACAGGGTTAGAGTTGCTGGCACTATGTCAGACACCAGGCCAGTCACATGTGGTCTCACACAGGGCTCAGTCCTTGGCCCGCTATTGTTTGTTATCTACTTCTCAGAAGTACAGGCCAACATGGGAGGACTTTGGCTGACAAAGTTTGCAGATGACTGCACACTGGGTGCCATAGTGGACAGTGCATCAGACACGGATATCCTTCAGAAGGGACTCACGGACACTGATAGCTGGTGCCAGAGCCATGGCCTGAAGTCAACTTGCAAAACATGTGTAGTCATACCCTTCAGGGAAAGCAAGGTAACCCCAAGCTACCATATAGGTGGCAATCCTCTAAGCACAGAGGAGGTTATCATGGACCTGGGGACCCAGGTTGACAGTCACTGTTCTGATGACACTCACATTGCTAAAGTGGCTAGTAGGACCTTCTACATTGTCCACATGATCAGGAAGGGATCCACATCCAGATCTAGTGGGTCATTGTTCCCCTGTACTCTTCACTTATCGGACCGGTGATCTAGTACACTGCCTTATCTGGATGTATCTCACCTGACATCTGCAGCAAGTGGAGAGACCCTGAATGTCCCCAACAAAGGATAAAGGGTCTCCAACATCTGTCATATGCTGCCAGATTGAAGACACTACAGCTCTATTCAGTCACATACTGTCTGCTTACAGGTGACATGTGCATGACATGCAAGCATGTCCAACCAGGGATTAATGGACATGCTCCACCTCAAAATCGTCAGATCCACCTGAACCACTAGTGCAAGTGACTTACACCATAGCAGGGATGTACATTGGACATGTTGGGGGGTGGATTTATCACTCGGAGACTCCCTATTCTGTGGAATACAATCACGGTCCATGTGAGTCACAGCACCTTGCTGGCTCTGTTCAAGAGGTATCCTGACCTGTGGATGGGAAATCATAGGTTTACCCCGGGGATAGTCACTGTGTCACTGCTGGAGACAGGCACGTCAAACTAATGGGCACAGTACTGTTAACATATAAGGGGTGGCGTACGCAACCAGACTCTGGGCTAGGCTTAGAACTGCCTTGGGGCAGATACCTAGTATGAACCTATGAACCTATCTGACCATGTTGCATTATGTTCATATGTGAACTACTTACAATGGCCTCATCCAACATCAGTAGTGTATTCCACAACATGGGTGTACATTGGCAAACACTACCGATGTGCCCAAGGCCATTTCTAATGCTTATTGGATAGTGTGTTTGTCCATCAACACATCGTAAGTGCAGTTTGTCATGACATATGTCTTGTTTTGTATACTGTGCCTCTGTCTACCTGTGACACAACATTGATACCCAGGGTATACCTACCATCTCCCATCCACTCGTTAGGATCCCTGTTGAGTAGAATCAATGAGTGACTCTATGGATAACCTGTACTGGTAGTTTACTCATGCGTGGGGGTGGCTTCTGTGTTATGGATAATGCAGTACAGCTTGTCCTATGTATGTCAGTGCTGGGGTTCAGGTCCCTCATGTGCATATCTCCCTGCCATTCACATTGTACAAGGTGCGGCATGTGCATTGCTGCCAGCTTGGACATGGCTTTCTACATCAGGCACAGCTTGTGTCTGGGTGGCCAGCATGGCAGTGTGTGGAGCTGAATTCTGTTTAATCAGGCGACACATTACATGTGTTCCAGCTCTTTGATACTCCTGGTGAGGTACTGTTGTGGACTTTACAGTTGCTGAATGTATCTGCTGAGGTACACCCACAGGCGCTGTTGTGGTCATTTGTAATGCTGCTGAAAGATAACTGCAAAACCACAATGACCTCCGTTAGCTAGATGTCATAACCCTCATGATTAGGTTGGTATACGGATTGTTTCTGTTAACCCTACAGCCACATTTTTGTCCAATGCAGGATATCTATCACCTTGTGTCCGCCATTCTGGCATTACATGTTAGGTATGTCATGGGTCGACACCTATGTGGGAATTGGTGGTCACTTACTGGATATCCACAGAGGCTGACTATACTGTTTTCACCATTTAACATGCTGACATGGCTATGGCACCAGTTGTCTGTTTCTATGTGGCCCTTTTATTGGATGCTTGTGTCAGCTGGTGTATTGGATATGTCAGGCGGCTTGTTGTCCTCTACAAACATGTTCCAGCACAGTCCTTACTTGCTGGCCTGTACCTATGGGGCATATATACCAGATGGTGAAGGTCCCAGGACCAAGCTTTGTGGGATGCCTGTTATATGTGGTTTGTAGTCTGACATGGCTGCTGCATGTCTGACCATGTCAGTTCTGTCGTTGGTCTGGTTTGCAACCCTCTCATGACATTTGGGGTGTATATATCAGCTGGTGAGCAAATCTATACGGAACACATAGGGTATTGTACAGAAGGCTTTGCATGGTCCAGCTACACTGTGTGGACCACATTGCCCTCATCACTGACTTCAAGTACTGTTTCAACTGAGTCACACATGTTTAGGGGTGGGGTCTGCACTTTGTAAACCCACACTGGGTAGGGTCGGTGTCAATAGATCCACAATATCATTATGTCTGTGGTACATGCTGGTCCTTTCCATAGCTGTGCAGACCAAACCTCTCATGATTCTGTGGTGGTTGTTTTACTATCCATTCAGGAGACACCTTTGTTGAGAACACCCACTGTTGTTGTACACTGCTCTTTGGGTAGTACCCTGTGGTAAGGGTGACATAATGTCAGGGAGGCGGCAGTCTGCTGGGAAGGTATTTGGCATTATGGGGGTTTGCACTGCACATGTCAGGATGTATGTTGGCCATACCTGTGTGTGTCTGGTATGTTGTTTGTAATATCTGTGTGATCCGGAGCATATCCAGGAATCAACAACATGCTTACTACCATCATTTGCAACAGCCTTGGGGTTATCTGTAGTGTCCTGTACAATCTGTATCATAATGGGTTCATACTAGGCTACCCCCCTAGGGCATCTGTAAGCCTGCATGTCCATTTTGTTTGATGGATTCTGGGGAATTGTCTACACCTGTGTCAGTGCTAGTATGATACCAGGGTATAGTGACTAACAGCTCAGAAGCTGACTTCACACTTCTTCGGACTGAGATGGTATCCATTAAGCCCACTGGGCCAGTGGAAACCACAACACACAATGGTGACTCCTGCACAGACACTTTCTACGGACATCTCCGAGTAAGCATGGACCATGCAATCACAAATGAGAATGAGACCCTCACCACCAAGGGAAAGTGGCCTGTCTGGTGGACCCCAGCCATAAGTGAACTGTATAACAGATGAAGGATACTAATGCAAGACAGAGCTACATCTCCAGAATGTAAGGCAGCTGTGATCAGCAGTAGTAGAAAGCTACATTCTCACATAAAGACACCCAAGTTCAACTTGGGGACATAAATCACCACAGACGATGAAGGTAACCACACTGCTTTCTTCAGTTATGTCTGACGCCTGGGTGGGAACCCTCATATATGCTCAGATTTGGTACACAACAACTTATATTCCAGGGACCTGACAGATATTAGTGACACCCTGGCAGACCAGTTCAGTGCAATGTACCCTCCCTCACCCCCAAAACATGATAGTTATCACAGCTGTATGTAACCTCACTGTCATCCTGGATGTCCATGTGAGAGCCACAGTCAGCAAAGGCAGTACACAGCATCAATGGGACCTGATGGTATCCCCAGTTGCATGCTATGTGAACTACAGATGGAGCTAAACCTGTATATGCAGATGCTATTTAACCTTAGCCTTGCTACAGGATCTGTACCTGAACACTGGCGTACGGCAACAGTGGTCCCACTCCACAAAGGAGATGCCTCCACAGACCCTGGCAGCTACCACCACACAAGCTTAAACAGCCTTGTCTGCAAAGCTTTGTGAAGGGTCATTATGGAGCTTCCACACAGAGACATTGGTGTCCTACAGACCCTTGATCCCACCCAATTCAGCTTTGTACAGGGCAGATCCTGCGTTTTGCACCAAGTTGACTACTTTGAAACTGTCAGTAGAGCCGTTGATGAGGGCTACACAGTACACATAACCTACCTGCGCTTGGCTAAGGCCTTTGACACAATACCCCACTCAGGCATCATAGACAAGCTCAACAGCTGAAATATAACACCATATGTCACAGCATAGGTTGCAAAATGGCTCAGAAACAGAACCCATAATGTCAACATTGCAGGTGCCTTGTCAGGTTCAAAGCCAGTCACAAGTGGTGTCCCACAAGGTTGTGTCCTGGGACCTCTCTTATTTGGTATTTACTTTTCAGATGTGAAAGCAAACATAGGAGGGTTGTGGCCGACAAAGTTTACAGATGACTGCAACCTGGGCACCATAGTGAATACATCAGCCAGCACACACATCCTACAGACTGCCGTCACACAGACAGATAGCTGGTGCTGGACTCATGGCCTGAAACTGACTGCAAATGATGTGTAGCCATCCCCTTTGGGAGGAACACAGTACCCACAGATCTGTACATAGACAGCAACCCAATGAGTACAGGAAACAAATCAGACAGCTGGGGACACATGTAGATAGTGACATCTCATTTGACACCCATGTTGCCAAAGTTGTTTGACAGACTTTCTATCTTGGCCACCTTATCATGGAGGGTATTCCATCCAGACCATAGGAGGTCATTGTACCACTATACTTCTCCCTTATCAGGCCCATGCTTGAATACAACGCCCCATTTGGTATGTACCTCAACCAGCACTTGCAGCAGCTGGAGAGACCCCACAAGTACCTTACCATGAAGATCAGGGATCTACAACACATGTCATATACTTCATGAATAACTAAAAACAAGCTTTTGTCAGTGTCATACCACATGCATTACAGGTGACCTATGCCTGACATACAAGACCATGTCCAATCAGGATTTGGTAGACATGCTCCACTGCAAGCAATCCACATCCACCAGAAACATGGGAGCTAAAGATTTGAACCTCAGCACATACATGTATAGGACATGCTGAAGGGACAGAGTCATAACTCAGAGGCATCTCAAACTCTAGCAGAGTATCCCAGTTCATGTTAGACAGAGTACCTCACTGACTCTCTTCAAGAGACATCTGGAAAGCTGCATGTGGACAGGGGCACAGACTAAACAGAGGCATAGTCACATTATTCAATTATGTAAGGTGGTCATAATGTGTCACTACTAAGTCAGAGGCACAATATTTCGTATCTATGCAGTACACATATTACCACTATGAGGGGTGGCAATAGCAATATTCATCAAGGACACCCTCACCTCATGGTTGGTGGCAACACACGATGCATTGGACACCATCCGGGTGCAATTAACCATAGGCAAGACTGCTCTGCAGTTTGTAGCATGTTACAGGCCATCCTCTGAAACTCAGGTACCTCACAGAGCTTTCATGAAAACAGTGGCGGGATACATGTACCTGCAAACACCATCACACTGGGTGATCCCAACTATCCAAATATAGACTGGGATCAGTACTACAGCCCCAACACTCTAGCCCACAGGTTCCTAGAGTTCATACACTCACATGCCATGGAAGAACTAGTCACCATCCCCACAAGAGGAGACAACATAGTAGATCTCATCATCACAAACATGGGCTCACAATGTTCAACACCAGAGGTATACCCATCATTGGTGAGATCAGATCATAACCTACTCTCAGTGGAAGTCCACATCCCACCCCACCCCAGATAGAAAAGACCACAGTGCAGAACTTCTCAGAAGCCGACTACACACTTCTAATGACTGTTGTGGTCTCTTTCAAAGCCCCCAAGCCAGCAGACACCATTACCCAAGCCACTGTATCACTTACAACTGCCTTCTACCAGCACCTTCAGGACTGCATGGATGAGGCAATCCCAAACAAAACACAGACTCGTTGTACCAGAGGCAAGCCCAGTGTGGTGGACCTCAGCCATAAACAAGCACTACAACACAAGGAAGGAGGTACTACAAGATAGAGCGATATCCGTGGAGGGGTAGACACCCCTGCTCAATATAGGTGAAACACTGAGTTCCCCCATGAAATCATCCAAGGCGAATATTGGGAGTAAACCCACTAAGGACTCACGGGACAACCATGAGGCCTTTTATACATATTACACACCTGGGAGGAAACTCCCAGATATGCTCAGAATAGGCTCAGAATGCTGCAAATATCACTGAACCTACAGACATTGCCAACATACTGGCTAACAGGTTCAGTGCAGATTTCTCCCCCCACCCCTCCACCACAACTGGAGAGATATGTATGAAAGAGGATTGTAGCCCCCCAAACATCTCAAATGCTCAGGTGGGAACTGCTCTATCCAAGGGAAAGAACGCAGCATCCATGGGACCAGATGGTGTCCCTGGTTTTGTGCTCCATGAACTCACTCAAGAATTAAACCCGCAGTCAGGGCAGCTGTTTGATCTTAGCCTCAACTCAGGATATGTTCCCAAGGAGTGGCATATGTCAATGGTGGACCCACTTCACATGGGGGTGCCTCCACCAACCACGGAAACTACCATCCCATCAGCTTGACAAGCAGGGTCTGCTAAGCTATGGAGAAGATCATAATGGAAGTCATAGCTGAGGACATAGGGGACTTGCAGACATTAGATCCAACCCAGTTAGGCTTTGTTGAGGGCAGATCATGCCTTTTAAACTTGGTTGACTGTTTCATAACAGACACCAAGGCCATTGACAAGGGCAAGGCACTCCACACAGCCTACCTTGACCTGGCAAAGGCTTTCAACACAATACCCCACTCGGGTATCATTGAAAACATCACCAGCTTAAATGTGAACCCATACATCACAAGATGGGTTGCAAACTGGCTACGTCACAGAACAGACAGGTTCAGACTTGCTGGTGCCATGTCACACTCCACAACTGTCACAAGTGGTGTCCCACAGGGCTCAGTCCTGGGCCCACTATTGCTCAGCATCTACTTTTCAGAAGTACAAGCAAACACAGCAGGATTATGGCTGACAAAGTTTGAAGATGACTGCAAACTGGGAACCATAGTTGGACACCCATCTGACACAGACATCCTTCAGAAGGGTGTCATAGACACGGATAACTGGTGCCAGAGCCATGGCCTTACATTAAACACTAAACAATGCATAGCCATACCTTTTGGGAAGAAAAAGGTTACCACTAGTTCCCATGTAGGTGGCAATCCTCTAAGCACACAGGAGGTTATCAGGGACCTGGGCACCCAGGTTGACAGTAACCTTTTGTTTGACACTCACGTTGCCAGGGTAGTTAGGTAGAACTTCTACATTGCCCACCTCATCATGCAGGGATTCACATCTAGATCCAGGGAGGTCATTGTTCCCCTGTACTCTTCACTCATCGGACCATTGATTGAGTGCAATGCCCCATTCAGCATGTATATGACCCGACACCTATGGCAATTGGATGGGCCCACAAATTCCTCGACAGGAGGAGAAAGGGTCTCAAACATATTTCTTATGCTGCCCGACTGAAGGAATTCCAGCTTGATTCCGTGACTTACCGTCTGCTCAGAGGTGACCTGTGCCTGACATCCAAGGCCATGTCCAAACCTGAGTTAATGTACACGCTTCACCTCAAGACCTCTACATCCATCAGAACTACAGCGGCAGGAGATTTAAACCTCAACACAGATATTAATAGGATGTGCTGGAGGGACAGATTCTTCAACCAGAGAGTCCCTATGCTGTGGAACAACATCCTGGTACATGTGAGGCTGAGTACCTCACTGGCTTTGTTCAAGTGAGATCTTAATCAATGGATGGGAGATTGCAGGTATGCCCCAGGGATAACCTCAGTATCACTGCTTGTCAGAGGCACAGCAATATAATGGGCAAATTATCCATCAGAGTGAAGGGGCGGCAGACTCCACGGAACTCTGGTCTAGGCTTATAAATGCCCTAGGGCAGATAGCCTAGTATGAACCTGTGAACCTGTGAACATAGGCCTGGGGCAGTTCCTGCTATTAGGACAGTGGTCTGCAGCAAGCTATATAGTAGTAGTCAGTTTTAGCCATTGGTGTTTGACCATGGCTAATGCATGTTGCTTCTTGTTGTGGTAACAACAGGGGTGTGTGGTTATCCATGCCATTTATTGGTAGTCACCCTCATTTTGTATCTTGTTCCATGTTTTTGCACATGTACATCACTGTATGAGGTGTGACCCTGGTAGTGTCAGGGTGCTGATGTGCGCTTTGACCCTGTTTTCTATTACAGCACTGATATGTGCATTCACTATACTGTGTGCATTTACACTGCACACATCTAGCTGTTTATACCTTTGGCATTGGGTAGCATTACATCTAGGTTCCTATCCCTTGTGATAGCTATGAGGTGGGTTTGTGTTTTTGTGGTTTATGATTGGTGAGGCTGGATGTTAGTCATGGTCCTCAGGTGTGCATATGATACATGGTGTTACATTACTTAACACATGGCATTCATGCCTCGGGTGGTGCTGCAGGGCTGCCTCTGTCGGATGCACATACTACACTCCCTGTACGTTTGGAAGCAGGTTGTGTCATGTTAGGCATCCCTGCTACTGTATGAGTGAGTCAGAGCGGGTATCAGTCCCAGTGTTCCTACTGACCAAGCATATGTGCTATGCATTGCCTCTTTGCCAAGGCCAGGGCATACTGGGCACGCCTCCTTCTGCCTACTGGGACAAGGTCAGGTTGTTCCTCCTCCAAGTCACCCCTGCCTGTGGTGGCCTTGGCAATGGTGGGGGGATGTTTGGCCCAGCCCTGTGCTGGTCCTGCTGCAGCTGTTTCCGCAGGATCATATTATGTAGCATAGCACATATCATGATCATTTGGGTACATGTAGTTGGTGTGTACTGCAAAGCTCCACCAGACGTGTCCAGACACCGGAACCGTGACTTGAGCAGCCCAAACACACGCTCTATGATATTACGTGTTTGTGCGTGTGCCTCATTATGGCGTTCCTGTTCGGGTGTGTGTGCATTTCTGATGGGTGTCATCAGCCACGGCTCAAGTGCATAACCAGCATCCCCCACTAGGTGTCCGTGTGGGAAGTCCCCATTGGCAAATGATTGGTACAGCTGCGTCAGATGCCAGATGTGGGAATCGTGGTAGCTCCCAGGGCAGCCAGCACACACATTCATTATTATGCCCTGGGCATCACACACGACCTGGCAGTTGATGGAGGGGTATCCCTTGCGGTTAATATAGACTCTACCCCGCTCACCGGCTGGTACCTTGATGCATATGTGCGTGCAGTCTATTGCACCCAGCACCTCAGGGTATCCCGCTATTTGCTGGAAGAGACGCATATTGCTGGCCACAACCTCACGGTCATTAGGGACATATATATGATCACTGACATGTGGTGACATGGCATCCAGGAACTGGTGCAGTACCCTGGAGGCTGATGCCTGTGATATCCCCATCATATCACCAGTTGGTCTCTGGAAGGTACCTGTTGCTAGTATTCTTAGGCCAACACATACCTTGGTTTCCACTGGGATGGGTTCCCCTCTGTTGGTTCTGTGTGTGAGGTGTGGCCTGCACAGCTCAACAATCTGCTGCAGGAGCTCTCTGTCCACTCTATAGCGCTCTACTATCTCCAGCTCATGTAACCCATGGTAGGTGACCCTGGGCCTGTATACTCTTCTCCTTCTCCTCACTCTGGGTTGTCTGTCAGCATCTGCATTATCACCACCCTCAGCAATTCGCCTATGTCTGATTATAACAGCTATGGCAGCCCCTAGCATTTCTGCTCTGAGTTCAGCTTTTTTTCAGTTTTCAATTCTGATAGCTTACTTTCTGGCAGTATCTCTTGTGAGAAACAGCCTGCACTGCTTTCTGTTGTGTTTTAAGTGCTGGGTTGGGTTTCTAGTCTGCCTGTGTAATTGCCTGCTTCCAATTATTTCCACCAATTAACTCCAGCAGTATTCCCTGGCAGTTTCCCTGTATTTTGGTTGTTTCCTGCTTCCTCTCTGTTTCCTGAGGGGGAGCAATGTGCACACCAGCTTAAACACGCTCACAGTCACTTAAACGCGCGTACACATCCCTACACGGTGTTACACGCGCACACATCCTTACACGGTGTTAGCTAGGCTGATTCATGCTAAAACGCACGCACACTGCCTTACACACGTGCACGCCCGCGCAAACCATTGTAAACAGTTTGCAACACGCTCCCACATCTTGAACCTGCCTTACACGCACAAGACACGCTAAGATGCACGTATATCAAGAAACTTAGAGTGTAGGGATAGCGTATGCCCTCAATTTCTTGACTTTCCTAGTGTTCTGTTGGGACACACCTCCCTCCCTGATGTCTGTCTGTCATCTCTTACCTTACATTGCCCTCCAATCTGGTACATTTCTTTCTATCCTTCCGCCCCATTATGTCACCTACTTCTTACTGTGTTCCTCCCCTTCTCTAACTCTTACACTACTCAGAAAGTGCTCATTACCTATGTGGCAGTGTGATTCAGTATTGTAACCCTCATTTACATAGGATTGCCTAGTAATGCTTAGTTACATATCTTACACGGAGCTTCCCCCCTTTGACAACCACTAAACGGAGGCCATATTGTTTTGGCTCTGCAAGTCCCTCCATTGACATTTCATGTAATACATAAATCCCACAATTGTGGGCTTATAGGCTTCGGTTTTCAGTTTTAGGTAGCGCACCCCATTTGCGCGGGTGTGCGCTACAGTTAAACACATAAATCCCGTGAAAAAAAAAAGTTATATAACTTTTTTTCATGCCAATGGCCACATATTTGGCCATTGGCATGCTTACTGTAACAAATGCACCCTTTATTTGGAGCTGACATAGCTCCGTTTTTAATTTTGCAGAAATGTACTCAGTTGTCAGCTGAGTACATTTCTGCAACAATCCGTTACACGGACTGGTTTGGCCGTGGATCGCTCACATACCTCATTTGCATATCTTGGAGCTGCAAATGAGGTATTGAGTATTTCCGCCACTCGATGTAAGAGACGTGTTAGCTGTCTCTTACACGGAGATTTGGGCTGTTGCTGAATCAGGAGGCTTACACGGAGGCTTACACTACTCTTAAACTCCGTGTAAGCCTTCCTGAATCTGGCCCGAAGTCTATCATTACAAAAATAGGACAAGTTTGTGTCCAGCTTTGCCCAAATGTGAATTACCTCCACTGACCACTTTAATGATTCTTTCCTAATACAATTTGTAAAAGACCTGGCTTTCATCTGAATGACCCCACAGAAACGTGGAGCAGAAATAATGTGACAAAACACCAATATGAACCATAAGTCTTACTTAAATCAAGAATTTCTCATCACCTTTTCAAATAGTTTTTGTTTGTTCTAATGACATCATTAGTTTGAGCCACTATAATAATAGTACCATATGATATATTACTTCAAGCACATAGTTTTTATACCATCTCTTATATTGCTCATCTTGCAATCTTTCAAACATGACACTGTAATTAAGTTCTTTAGACTTCTCAGCATTGAGTCAGGTAACAAGGTGTGGACAGCCCAAGCTCAAATATAACAAATAGATCATCAGAGCTACCTAAATGGGAATTGATACAGCAAGACTCATTAGTTAGTCTACTGATTAACCACACCACATACCACACCTAAGAAAATAATGCCTACAGCACCTTCCTCAGTTAAAAACATTTTTAATATTTGCTTCCCTCTATTTATAATATGATGGCAAATGAATTTGACTGTTTAAACCTAGAGGAGGATTATTTGTTAGGGACACCCTCCAATGTCCTTCTTCTCTTATTTGTCCGGCTAAGTGGTGACCTACTTTCTATTGCAGATACTTCAGTTTTATTCCAGGGTCTCTTATTCTGTGAAAAAGCATCTTTTGTTTGTTTTTTTTTGTAGTACCTGGTGTAAAATCATTACATAAATCTGATTTGGTCAGCTTACCAACTGTAGACATAGCTGCATTTATTGTACAGCTATCAATCCCCGAGTCAGGATTATAAAGAAAATCCTTAGCCTGAATTCTTATATCTGGGAGATTTAAAGAGGTCTGCAAGTGTCTATCCCAGAAATTTCTAGTGAAACTATATGACTGAATGTCTACACATGAACATAAATTATGTCCAATAATGGACTGTTTTTGTTGACATAGAGGATGAACAATATACTGTTTGAGTGCAAACATTTTTAAATATCATAACTTTTGGAAAAAATTATTTTTTTCTCTAAGATATCTTCTGCAGTTCTTAAAAAAATGATTAGGTTGTTTGCATCACAGTTCTTAGAGAACTTACCTCCCTAAGAGAAATCTACCAAACATAGTCCATACGTTTTGCACATACCACACCTAAGAAAATAATGCCTACAACACCTTCCTCAGTTAAAAACAACATTTTTGTCTGTGTGTGTGTGTGTGTGTGGGGGGGGGGGGGGGACTGTGAAGTTCTCTGCCACACTATATAATGACTATAAACTGTTGGTTACCTTCATGAAAAAACTGGATATTTAGGTGAGTGAACTTGTCTTTCAGACTAGCTTACATGGTATCAAACTCCATGGTGGCCTAAATGTTATGGCTTCAGGTTACCATAATTACAGCTTTGGACATTAATTATTAATGATGTAAGATCTGAGACTGTTATAAAATATATGAACAGTTTTTTTGCAGGAAGTAGAAACACACGTTCAGCTGCAGAAGCTTCGGTTTCACTCTGCAGTCTCTTATTGCTTGATATAGCACCATTTTTATAGCCCCTAATGTAACATCTTTACATAAACTGATTTGGTCAGCTTACTATTTGCAGACATAACTGCACTCATTCTACAGTTATCATTTGCCAAATCAGTATTATAAAGATCTTTCATCTGGATAATTTGACTTTGTTCTAGAGACACAAGTGCAAAAGTCTTCTTTTTCTCTGACCAGAATACTTTAGGGAATAAAAAATGTAACTGAGTGACTGCATTTTCCTTAAAATGTCCCACTATTGCTGCATTTACGCAACACTTACAAAATCTGTTGTAGAATTAAGTCCATATATAGTTACTAATTTTACGGTCTAGGAGCCCATGAAGGAAACTAGGCCAAATTCCAAGTTGCACTCAAGCTCTGTCTGGTTAAATGACTTGCTGATGGCCACACAGTAGACAAAAGAGGGATAAAGGAATCAAACCTATACCAAAGGAACTTCAGCTCATAACTCTAACCCTCTACACTAACTGCTAGATGGTTATGTAATAGTTATACAGTATAGGATTTGTAGAAGGTTTCGGTATATACCAAACTGGTTCCGTAAATATCATGCCAGCTTTAAATCTTTGAATAAGCATTTTGTTCACCTCATTTAATTTTATGGATTATGCTTTCAGTTTTCTCTACCTCATGGTAATAATTAATTGCAAATATTAATGTTGCAATGTTTTGTAGCAACCTTTTTATTATCCCTTCTCTGTATGACACTAGATCTACACCACACATTTATAAAATTAAACACAAATGAAGCATCCCCTGCATCATACATTATTTAATGGATCCTTCTCAAAACAAAGGCAGTCTGAACAATTACTTTGTTTAAGACAAAAACAATAATCCAGTAACAACATTTCTATCTTGACGCAATAGATTTTTTGTACACGTACACACACACACACACACACACACACACACATATATATATATATATATATATATATATATATATATATATATATATATATATATATATATATATATATATATATATATATATATATATATATATATATATATATATATATATATATATATATATATCAGATAAAAGTTGAACTTTGAATATTGGATGTTTATTTTGGCAATTGTGTAGCTGAGATATCGTATTGGAAATGACTGGCTGTTTTCGTGCTTGCCTGAGATATTGGATTGAAGGTGACCGGCTGTTGTCGTGCCTGTATGATAACTGCTTTTATCTGTTATTTTTTGGACTTAATCATTACAGGCACGTTAATCCTTAGAGTGGTTTTGTTTACTTATATATAAATATATATATATATATATATATATATATATATATATATATATAAAAAACTTGAAACAACAAAAGCTGTGCTACCTACATCCATGCAAATTATATATATATATATATATATATATATATATATATATATATATATATATATATATCTATATATATATATATATATATATATATATATATATATATATTTATACACACACACAGACACACACACCAATTCTGAGATTGCATTACAATGGAAAAAAGGGTAAATTCCATGATCTCCACTGTACCGCAATCTCTATACAAATGCTTCCACATATAGTCTCTATCATATGAAGTTTAAGTTTCTAAAATCTTGATAATCTGACATAAACTCATATATATATATATATATATATATATATATATATATATATATATATATATATATACACACACACACACACACACACACACACACACACACACACATATATGTACAGAAACATAACCTTCCAGCAAAGTGGAAAGTAGCCAATCCTACAATAATCGACTGCTACCCATCCAAAAAGTAAACATCAATATGCAAAGGATAAAAAAAAAAAATTGGGAGGGGGTGTCCCTGCTAATTATATGTGTCAACTATGAGATTGCACTACAGTGGGGAAAGGGCATATGCCCCATCCTCAAGGTACCATGATCTCATTATGAAAAAGCTGGTACTTTTCAATTATCTCATTCTCGTTAAACTGGACAGACTTTTTCACTCTTGATGAAAACGCTACTTTGATGCATGGTCCTGCACCATATATATAGACAGATTATGAGAGAGTATACCTTGCCTTGGTTAGCTTCCCATCTCAGACAGTATAGATTTCCATAGCTTCAACATTTCACTTCATTCACCATGCATGTCTACCACTGTTGCATTTCATTAATTTAGGAATTATAACACTAACAGTTTCCAGTTAGAAACTAATAGTGTGTTTCCAGGATAGAAACTTAATTTCTTACACTGAACACAAACTTTTAGAGACAGAGACTCTAAAGCTTACTGTTTACCTTTAGAAACAATGAAAAAAAATAAAAGCATTGACAGTCATTCAAGTTTGGTCTCTGTTTACAGTATATCACTATAGGCCCCCCCTGAGCTGTTCTGACCTATTTCATTATAAATAAAGTTTTCAGTCAATGACTATATCAGCCTGGTCCTTAAGTCCTTTCCAGGCTCACACCTGGGCGTATTTTGTTTTCTATTAGTCATGTGTCCTACCTCCAATACCCTCTCTAGTGAGGTCTCACTGCCCTCTTCTCTGTCTCTCTGCCACTCTCCCTCTCTCTTACTATCCCTGTTAGAATGTCTCCCTCTATTCTGAAAGGCAACTATCTCTTTTTCTATGCTCTGTAATTTCCTTTTATTAAGAGGATGGCATTACCTTCTTCCATCAGTTAAGCTTCTTTGGCTCCAGCTAGGGCCACGTCCTCATACAGCATTTCAGACTGGTTCTCTATACTACTACATGTTTTGGGGGCATTTCAAAGGATCATCAAAAAGAATGCAGGGCAATAATTATTGATGAAATTGAGAATAGCACAATGCGAGTTACAGCAATTCAAATGAGAGCAACTATAGCTCTGGATAAGGATCAGAGATACAGGCAGAGCAAAACCCCATTCAGACAGCAGCTGTGAGATGAGTATTTTGGTAGAAATTATCTAGTTAAAACTAAAATCCTAGAAAAGAATAATAGGTTCATAGTTTTATGTCTAAGATAGCCATACATACTGTTGGCATAATGTGCCCTCTTAATAATACTGAAACAGTGAACAATGTGGAAGCAAATTCATCCTAAAAAGGATTAGAGACTAGCACCAATTTCAGAGTCTGAAGGATCACTCCTGACCAAACACAGAGATTTTTATTTATTTTTTTATTTAACATTTGTTGACCGGGAATGTCCGACTAGGTTCCACAGAGCCTGTTTTCAGCGGAGGCCCGGGGAGAAATGCTCCACATGCATGTCTTTGGAAATAGAGATAGAATAGAATAGGACAGATTTAGGGAAGACTTTAGCCAGCTTTCTTGGAATGCTAGAATATCAGCTTTAACCAGGCCTGGCGTTCTCAGTTTTATATGCTATGCTACTTAGATCAGGTATGTGGTTGACAATACTTTTGTTTAGAATGTGTTAGTGTGGCTGGGTAGGCTTGGCTGTGGGAAGAATGTGGAAGTTCAGACTGGGATGCTTTCTTTTTGTCTCCATACTTATGCAGTAAACATTTAGGGGAGGTACAGTAACAAGTACATCGACTATGTAAAGACTTTTTGCCTAGAGTTAATAAATTACAATAAATTCTTAAAGCAACATTGGGTTTATCTGTGAGGAGAGGTACAGTTGCAAGATATTAGACTGATGTTTTTGGAAATCTAAAGTGAATTTGAATTTGAGTCACTATACTGTATATCCTACAGACTGCTAAGAGGTGACCTGTGTCTGGCATACAAGCCAACCTCTGACACAATACTGATGGATTTACTGCACATCAGTAAGTCAAATGGCATCAGAAATACTCGGTCTAGGGATCTAAACTTTTTTAAAATTAAAAAAGGTAAATAAAGAAAAAAGAAAGAGAAGGGTGAATGTGTGTGTGTGTGCGTGTGTGTGTGTGTGTGTGTGTGTGTGTGTGTGTGTGTGTGTGTGTGTGTGTGTGTGTGTGTGTGTCTTTATGCTTGCATGGTATGAGAGACAGAAAGAGAGAAAGAGAGCGTAAGTGAGAGAGTGAGAAGGAGCACTGACTGCAGCAGCTAGTCCATCAACACAGATTTGTTGATCAGTAAGTAGTATAAAACTTTTAATGTCTGACATTATTGACTAACTTTAATCTTCAGATTATTTACCATTAAATCAGTCATTCCATTAGGGACAGGGCAGCACTTTAGGCAAAATCAGGGACAGTGAGGGGAGAGGGGGATTGCAATGCCTTGCATTTCATGATTTTTTTCTCATTAATTTGCTCACAATGAGATATCTGTGGTATATTTCCTCAAAAAAGTGGCTTACCTTTTTGCATGTGTATCTGTGTGGGTGTGTGAGCCAGATTCATTAACAGCTGCACGAAGTATAACTATTGTGTTGGTGGTGCTCCCTACTACCAAGACAATAGTGAGCTATTTGATATTCATTAATTGGTTCTACATGATGTGTGGAGTCACTAAACAAAGGAGAATGGCATCATATACTAATGAAAGCATAAATAGCTGAAGTACATACTTAATTAACCAATTCAACATGACAGAGATATTTAAGAAGCTATAAAGCAATTGTGTAGACACAGTGTAGGCTTTTGCTTTGTACATTAAAACTCTTTGAACTGCAGTACAATTACACTTTAAAAAAAAGGCATGTTAAGGGTTGCTGCTGCTACTATTATGCTACATGTGCAACAGGCTTTAAATGAGGATGCTGCTGTGGCTGCCAGACCTCAGGCAAGAAGAAGAATTGTGTTTAGACCCCATCTGGCTTATCATGGCACAGAAATTGTTGAGAGATATAGGGAAACACTGGAGGGAATATGCACCCTCTGTTGCCCCACCTTAGACCCCAGGGAAATTGTGGAGAACCCATACCAGTAGAAACAAAGGTATGTTTAGCATTATGTATTCTAGCTACTGGTACCTTCCAGAGACCAACAAGGGATATAGTAAGGCTGTCACAGGCATCAGCCTTTAGAATATTATATTAGTTTTTAAATTCTATACGACTATATGCAAGGAGACATATCTGTTTCTCATGAACTTCACAGGAAACAGCAAGAATCATGCAGGAATTCTATGCAGTAGCACAACTCCCTGAGGTGCTGGGGGGATAGATTGCACATACATAGAAATAAAAGCCCCATCTGGGAAACAGGGAAGGAGGTACATCAACAGAAAAGGTTTCTACTCTATAAACTATCAAGTTATCTGTAATACCCAAGGGATCATCTGCACCATTTGTGCAGGTAACTTCGGCAGTTTCCATGACTCACACATATAGCACACATGTGAGCTGTACACCAGATTTACTAGAGGTGAGATCCCACTAAGTCATCTTGTGGGAGATGCAGGTTATATACTGGAGCCCTGGCTCATGACACCCATAAAAAACCCACACAGCCCGACTGAGAAAGGATACATTGATACCCATGTTCAAACTTGGACTATCATAGAATGTGTTTAACTTGCTGAAATCAAGGTTCCATTGTCTAAACACAGGTGCACTGCAGTACAACCCAAGCACCTCTGCCAAAATACTTACATTTTGTGGCATGTTACTCAATATAATGCACAAGAAACAATTTTAACAAGGTTAGCAAGGGGCTGGAGCACAGTTTCAAGAACCACAGACAGGGTCATCAGCAGGTACAGATGAGGAGTCTGAGGGACAACCCCCAGCTGCAAATGGTGCTGACAGATGGAGGTGTGTGCAGTACACATATGCACACACAGTACCTAGCTCAAAGCCTAAGATCTAACCCATATACAAATAGGAAAGTAATGGCTGAATGGCTGTGTTCTGATAGCATCAGACAGGGGCAATCCCCAAGGACAGTCTGTTCCTCCACTAATAACAATGTAAATGTGGAACTGTACTAAAAAAAAAAGTAGAACTGATTACTTTCATATGGAACTATGTACATGTCTTTATGCAGAACATTTTGTCTGTGGTGTACAATTATGTCAGCAATATCTCCTCTGTCAGATTTGTGCTGTATTCACTTACATATTACAAACAATAATGTGCATCAAGCATTTAAATTGACCATCATGTATAAAACATGAAACAGGTTGATTATATCCTCATTTGCACAGCTATACCAAGAACCAAGAATGAAGTAGATAATGCTTCCTATGCTGTAATTGAAACACAATGATGTTTTGTGAATAAGCAAGCATTAGCTATCCACTGTGTGCATGAGACATATAAGCAACCCTAAGTCACAAAAACATGTGCAAAAGGCAAGATGCAGTCATCATCATTTACACAGGGTAGGGGTGGAGGATAGAATGGCAAGGTTGACAGCAAAGAAATGAGTGTGTGTAAGTAAGAAACACGTGTATTGATCAGACTATATTGTGTTCTGGGCCAGTAACAACAGATGTATTGCCCTCAACAGTTCTGTTCAGATAGCTTGCATGTATTTGAAGTGGTATGAGCAAGTGATTTTTTTTTTTCAATATGTGTATGAGATTGTGTGTCTGCATGAACACAACCAAGTACTGTGGTTGCACTGCAACTTGACATCTCGAACAGGTGTGAGCCATGCATGGTAGATTAATCAGTTCCACATCATCACCAGTGACCACGAGAACAACTGCTGCCAAACACTGCTACTTCCACAGCCCTGGCTAGGAGTCAGGTTGCTACCTGAATCTGATTGATGTCTGCTGGACAAGCTCTCCTCATGACTATGTCAAGGAACAGGACCTCATAGCCTAGCATGTCTAGGTGTTGACACCACAAACACTGACTGAGCAGTGGCTGCAGTGTTACTATGGGAGCTGGATCTTGCAAGATCATGTCTGCTAACACAAGAAGATGTAGTGGCTCTCTGGCCATGTGGATGCCTATCCTCCCAAACAGACATTTCTTCATAGATGCTGCCAATCTGCTATGTTGTTAATTCTGTCCAGAAAGTTGCCCACACAGTTCAGGTAGTTACTCACATCAGAATGCATGATGTCTAGTAGTCACACTGTCTTTTCAGAGACCCTGGTGGAATGTGCCTGTGATGCCACTATGGCCCCACACATACTTATGGTGGCACTAATAACACACCAGTATCAGGAGATGAGTGGACAGCAAGTATCCTCTGAGGACCCCTACCAACCATCCCAGGTGGCAAAACACCTTTGCAAAGGTTAAAAGGAGAATCAACTGACTCTAAAACCAGAGTAAACATACTAGCCTGACCAACTGTGTTAGCCTCAACCTGTCCTATATCAAAAGTCACACTGACATGGCTATGCGTAGGCATAGTGTCTGTGTCCAAAATATGAGAGGGGATGTGGGATCAACAGTCTCAGTGACAGACTGACCCTCTGCACCCCCAGACTGTGAATCCTTATTGCCATCATCATTATCACAGTTAACCAATACTCTGACATCAGGTAGTTGGAGTGCCACTTAGGCTCATCTATGATAACAAGCAATAAACACAACAAGCACAACATATTTTTCTTGCATGAAACGTATGTTAAACTTCAACAGATGATAAAGCAACACAAACTTCACTATTATATAGACTGAAACCTACCTTATATACAGTAATAACAATAATCAAGTGTGTGATTTCCATGTCCAGATGGGCTTGAAGCCTGCACTACATAAGTGCCTGTATGTGATGAATAAAAAGGAAAGAAGTCTGCTAGGTATCACAGTGTAAATGAAATAAGCAAA
>NC_056747.1:1029273739-1029306239 GCF_019279795.1 Protopterus annectens
TAGTATTCTGTAACATACTTTTTGAGATGCAGACATATGTATGCCAAAAGAAAGGGATGAAGAAAACACAATTAAGACAAAAATGCAATTCAATAGTCAGTGCAATTCACATTTTAATATTATGTAAGAAATAGCAACATATGTTGAAAATACATCAGTGTAGAAAATTCTCCAAAAGTTGAGTTTTTAGCAGAATTGAGCTCCCTGGATCAAAAAGGTTTCCCCAGTATGATAGAAGGGCATTAGCTACAAGAGTAGCTGTATATAGTACAGAGTCAGCCCTGGAAGCACTGTGAGTATGCAAATGAGGTGTTAAATCATTAGTATTCCCTGACATCACAATCTGCACTAAGTGTAGGGAATGTAAACATAGAATAAGGACATACACAATTACATGCACATACCTTAGCAATATAAGGATTAGCATAGAGAAGTGTTCCCTGCTAATGGCTTGTAGGCATCTATGATTACTCTGACTGCAGTCAGCTTTTGCAGTCTCTCCTTTTGAAGTGCACCTAGTGAGGGTATGTCAGAACAAAGAGACTTACCCAAAGGTATGAAACTACATTGAGTGGCAGTCCTAACATTCAAATGCTGACTTTAATGACAACATTTACTGACACTTAGTAAGAAATTTTGTTCATATTCAAAGGAGTATTTTAAGCATTGATAAATATAACATACAATAAAACAGAGATAGAATTGCTATTAAGAAAGCATAGCTAACGGAATGAGGCACCATACAGAAAAGAAAGGAATACACCTGCAGTATTTGCATGATTTGTTTGAGTACATAGGTATCTTAACTGTTGGCAATATCCCAGTCAATCAGACATTTACTGTTATATGAGAAAGGACAACTTTAATAACTTGTTTCTGTTGCAATTTCAATGTGACTTGATGCAATGACACACCAACAGTATACGTAAATACTTTTCTCCTTGCTAATATATGCCTTTGCTTGTGGCATCTATGGGAAATACTCTTAAGTCATTGCACTTATTACCCTAGTTTGAGTGTTTAAATCCATACAGGAACCTATTGCAAGATAAAAGAGTAGCTTAAACATATTAAATGTACATTTAAATTATTTTATCAACACGTTTTTTTCTTTATATCATTTGCAGCATTTGGCATTACTTCCTGTTGACTGGCAGCAATCAATATCAATAAAAGGCATTTCATTGGCCAAGGTGAAAACTGACAAATTTTGTTTGCACTACCATCAATAGTTCAATGAAGACTGGCATTGCTGTACTTTCCTCAGCAGTCTAGAGAGTTCTAAGTGAAGAAATTCAAGTTGTCACACTTCTGTCTCTGTGGCATAATGTATAAAGATATTGAGTTTAGAAAAACATTAGAGGTGATGCAAGGATCAAGACCTGTTCCCAGATCATTTTACTGAAGGAGGTCATAGTAAATATTGACACTCATTTATTTGCATGAATGTGTTGAGTGAAGCTCAAGTTATATCAATAATGACTTAAACTGACAGACAGATAACTCATTTGAAATTATGTTAATATTAATTCTGCTTGCTGTGTGAACAGCAAAAGCATTTCTGCTGCTCACTGTATCCTTCTCCATCCCCATGGCATTAGCTAAAGTCCTGATAATGTAACATAGACATGATAGTTCTGATGTGGCAGTAAGACATTAGACAGCTTAACTTAGTGTAATGCAGTACTAGCTGTTTTCATTGCTACTTATACACTGTGATTTATTTCAATGTGTCTTTAAGTTGTTACTCCCAAAGAGTTGTTTGAATATTTCTGATAAATATCACCTTCTACATTTGCACAGTGCTTGGCAGAGTGAAACACATTTTCAAGGCTTAAAGAAAAAGTTGAAAAATGTTAGTTTAGGCTTTCTTATGTAACATAAGCCAGCCCAACAACATTGCACAGCTATCAGCACTCTGGAGAACATTCAGTAAAGGACGTGCACCTGTCTGGTAACTTTCTCTGTGCCACAAGGTTTAAATACAGTGAACTTAGAGAAAAAAGACAGCTGATGCAGGGCTCAAATCCACTTCACTGATAATTTTACAGAGGGTGGTCTGAATAAATAATCACATTTTGTGATACCACTGTATTGTTTAAAAAACAACTCTTGTCACTATTGCTATCAACATGTGAGCTTTTGTTTGTCCACTTTCATATTATTTGTCATTAACTACAAGTCTGATAATGTGTTACACAAAGAACATTTCTGATATCACAATGATTAGTGAAAAGGATGAATGTGTCACTTGAATGCACTTCTTGTTCTGGTTATTGCTACATATACCCATTCATTGCATTTAATTTATTGTTAGCTTTTTTCTCTATCATGTATTTTTTCTCTAATACTGTTTGCAGTTGCTCAGTGCTCAGCACCTCACAAAAGCAGTTCATTGCTTAAGGAAAAAGTGAAAAATTTAGTTTGGGCTGCATTATGCAGAGCAAATATGCCTGGTGTCATAGAACAGCCCTCAGGAACATGAATAATACTTACTGCAGAGAATGGACCTGATAGATGTCCAATGTCTGTGGCATAAGGTGTAACGTAAGTGAATTGAGAGAAATAAGACATATGAAGCATTGATCAAATCCTGTCTGGAGATCACATTGTAATTATTCACAACATATAATTTTATTTTATTTTGCCATTTTAATTTGCATCTGTGTGTCATGGGTGGAATGCAAATAAGGGTCACTACATAAGGTAAAAAGTGAAACATTTAGATCTGAAGAAGAACTATTCAAAAGCGCTTATCGTTGGACAAGGGACTAATTTTTTATTATTTTTGTTCTTATTTTGTTTTATTTCATTCTTTTCATTAAATTCTGGATTTTAACAGAACTTTTATTACTGGATTGCATAGACAGTTTATTTGCTTTTCAGCACAGTGTTAGCCTCAGTGAACCAGCTGTCTCTTGGTTTATGTAAACATTTAGTTTAGGCTGCCTTATGCAGTGTATGCATGCTTGGTGCATTGCACAGCTAGCAGCACTCTGGATCGTAGTCAGTGCAGAAAGTACAACTTTCATGTAACTTTCTCTATAGCACAAGATATAAGTGAAATGAATTGAAAGAAATAAGGCACATTATCCATTGTTTGAATCTTGGGTAAAGATCACATTGTAATTATACATACTATGTATATATTTTTTTATTTTAATTTGCATTTGCTCTCTGTTTGGCAGTGTGCAAGCACAGTTCACTACCTACGGAAAAAAAAAACTGAAAAATTCAGTTTAAGTGCCTTATGCAGTGCAAACATGACTGGCAATGGTGCACTTTCCTCAGCACTCTGGACAGTACTGAGTGCCGAAAATCCACCTGTCACATACCCATTTATCTGGCAATTGATGTATCAGTAATGCTTGCATATGTAAAGTTTTCTATTTAGCATATATGATTTATGTTTCACATATAACCCAAAGTTGTGTGTCCAATTTTTTAAACTTGACAAAGATTACATTTAATATAAATCTCACTTGCACATGTGTGATAGGCATAATCATTTTGTTATAATCAAGGCTCCTCATATATCCAAACTAATTTTTTAAGATATCTATGTCTTGTAAAGTATGTATGACACCACAGCTTGTATTACTCAGCTCATTCAAGTGCATCCATCTGATATATATATATATATACATACATGCACACACACAAACAAAATAATGACTTTCACACAGGAATGCATTCCCAAATTAATTAAAGTCACACACACACAGGCCTCTCAGAAATGTGCCTCTATTCATTCCCACATTAGTATCACTCTAATTTCCACACTTAACAGTTAGTTCTCTTGTGGCAATATTACTTAATAAGCTATCTTTCAATTTTTGCATTCTTTATTCAATGGGTTCAATTCCCATGTGGTACAACAATATTTTAACATTGTGTAAGCCCAACATCACAATATCTCATAATTAATCTTCTTTCTCCTTGTAAACTGTAAAGGAGTAAAAGCCATGCCATTAAGCACTGCATTGTTGAACATCAGAACCTGTGTCAGTAGGTTGAGCATCACACATGGCAAAGCTCAGTGCCATTATTCACACCATTAATACTATGTGATGTAGTAGTGCTAATGTGTCTGCCAAGGAGTTTATCTGCTTTCAGTTGTGCAAATACAGTTGTCAAGGCTGTATGTGTTTGCACACATACCGTTATCAGTTAGATCTGAATTGGGCATCAGTTCAGACATATTTTCTTAGATTGACATTATAGGTTCATAGGTTCATAGGTTGGTACTAGGCTACCAGCCCTAGGGCCTATACAAGCCTAGCCATAACAATTCCCTGGCTATTTCTTCCCACATTATTTACTTTCCTGGACCCCTGTCTAGCAGGGCGACTGACGTGATCCCTGGGGTGAATTTCCTTTCTCCCATCCAATCGTCAAGGTTCCTCTTGAAGAGGTCCAAAGAGGCACTCTGCTTGACATGTATGGGCAATCTATTCCAGAGTCTGGCGAGTCTCTGGGTCAGGAACCTATCCCTCCAGCATGTTTTATTTATTGTGATGACAAGGTATAGATCCCTGGAGCGTGTAGCTCTGAGGGATTTGGATTTCTTTAAGTGTAGCATGTCCAACAGCTCTGGGTTTGACATGGCCTTGTATGTTAAGCAGAGATCGCCTCTGAGTAGACGATATGCGACAGAGTATAGCTGGAGTTTTTTAAGGCGGTCAGTGTAGGGCATCTGCTTTAGGCCTGTGATTCTTTTAGTGAGGTATTTCTGAGATGTATTTGCAGACATGGCTGGTGAGGGAGAGAATGGCGCTAAATTTAAAGCAAAAATGTGAGGTATTGAGGAGTCCAGGATATTTGTGGCAATCTTCCTGAAGTGCTACAGCAATAGGCTGCTGCAGGAAGATTATACCAAGACCGAAATATACTTGTAGAGATATTCAGATTTTCTGAGGGTCCTGTGTAAGAGAGTAGAAGTAGATGCAGGACAAACTGGATATGCAGGAGAAACAAGGGAGGTGCAGAATCAGAAAAAACTCTCTAAAAGTCTATTAAAGCATCTAGGGCTACTTGATAAGGAGTCCCAATATAGGGGAATTCCACATTTACCTACTGTTCTAAAGACAAAATATCTGGTTGCAGACTGACAGGGGCTATTTGTCTCAAGAGATTATGAACTCTGTAATTAAGCTAGAGGTGGGGCCAAGGATATTTTCTGACCATGCATTCTTAAGAATAAAATTCCATCTCTGGCATGAACAACTGATGCTTAAACACTGGAGAATACCAGCTTTTAAGCTGTAAAAAGAAAGCTACAGACATCAGACACAAGACATATTGCAAAAGTAGTTATAGGACTTTAAAGTAATAAGCATTTGGGACTGGGATAATAGCAACAATGAGTTAGTGAGAGAAATAAAACAGAGAGATCCCTGATGGAAAAGAAAAGATCACACCACCACCAGCTTTTCAAGCAAGTGTGGGAAGTACAGGGAAACAAAGTTTCTAGTGAAGAAATAAGTAAATGTCAGACAATAAAGCAATAAATTCAGTTGAATGAGAATAACAGAATTTTAATGAGGGAATATGTTTTACAAGGCATGCACTTTACAAGTACTCAAAAAACATGGAGGGCCCTGTCTCTACATCTCAAGCAACAAAAGCATGAGAGCGCAGTCTATGAGCTGACAGATCCTTTTATGGGAGAATTGCATTATCAGTGATTTCAGACAGTAGATATCTAGGGTCTATATCACATCATCGGATGATGAAAAAAGTGAACGCTCTTTCATCGATCTGATAATGTCGAAAGGAGAAAATAGCAAAGTCATGGAACATCGATTTTTTTTTCCAGGGGAAAAAATTGGTAGGCTGTCTTTGGGAATTTGCCATTTCCTCCACTATGGTGTGATCTCGGAGTTGGTATATTTAAGTAGATTGGGGAGTGTAGGCGGCAAAGCCCCCCACTTTATTTTTCTGTTTAAACTTTTTATTTATTTATTTTTTTTGTGGAGCAGCAGATTTTTTTCCCTGGGAAAAAAATTTGCCGTTCTGTGTGTTCGCTTTTTTGTTGTTTCTCTATTATTGGTTCGATGAAAGAGCGTTTGCTCTTTTCGTCGTGCGATAATATGATATAGACGCTATATCTAAGGAGCAGTAAAGATGTAAGGATATAGAGGACAGAGAAGAACTATGTACATATTTACAGGGAGGAATTTACCACTTATTGACTGATATGTACTGAATTCTTGTCTTTCTTCAACCTCCACTACATTGTTGTGCTGGTTACTAGGCTGTAAGCACTGGTTCATAGGTATATCCTAGGCTAACAACTATCAGGGCCTTTATGGTCTTACCCATACAACCCAGGCCATATATAGTTGGAAACTAAAGATAGTAGCATGGTAGCTCCCTGAGGTTGTGTTGCAGAGGGGGACATGTTCAGATGAAACCATAAGAAGGACATGCTGCAGGGGGGTTTGGTTTCAAGACTACATGTCAAAGCATAGCTGCAATGTGTAATGGGGGGAGCCTGTGCATAGCAATAACTGCAGCTGATAAATAGGTGTAGAAAGGGGTGTAGAAGGTTACAGCCATGGATACAGTGCAAAACTTTGGAGGAAGCTGTGCATAGTATTAACTGTGGCAGCTAAACAGGTCCATAAGAGGAGTAGCAATGGCCAGTGGCAATGGCCAAGTGTAGCACTTCAGGAATAGTGCCTGGACTCCTCGATACCTCACATTTTTGTGTTAAAAGCTTTGTTGGGAGGGTGGGCTAATGGTTAAGGTGTTTGCCTTGCAAGCACAAGGTGCAGGGTTTGAGTCTCACAAGGGAGAAATGGCTAGGCTTAAAATGGCTCACAAGGGCAGTTAGCTTAGTACTAATCTATGAACCTATCTATAACTATCAGTAACCCAAGGCATACAGTATATACATGCACACACCCTGATTAGCATGTTTTGCCTGCAAGTGTATATTTACCAGCATGTCTACATTAGGGAGGCAATGTCTGGAAAAGTTTAGTCCACAGGATAATGAAATACTGCTGCATGTCATCCACACATCACGTCAGTCACTCTGTTAGACAGGGGTCTAGGGAAGTAAATAGTGTGGAAAGAAATAGCCAGGGAATTGTTATGGCTAGGCTTGTATAGGCCATAGGGCTGATAGCCTAGGACCAACCTATGGGGAGGGTGGCCTAATGGTTAAAGTGTTTGCCTTGCAAACATAAGGTGCAGGGTTTGAGTCTCACAAGGGATAAATGGCTAAGCTTAAAATGGCTCACAAGGGCAGCTAGCTTAGTACTAATCTATGAATCCTATGAATCCTATGAACCACATATGGCAAACGTGCTGCACAAAAACATGCAGTCCACATTTAGCAGAGACTGGTACATGATGTGGATATCTGGTGGCCATAATAAGTCTCTACTACATATATGATGAAAGGTTATACAATACTACATGCAAAGGGAAGACATGAGGCATAGTAAGAGCCAGGTCCAGCACAGGAAGTGTGCTGCCAAAACTAAAGTGGCTCACTAAGGCTCAGAAGTTTCTGGCTCATTTAACACACAGGGAGATCGAACCTTTATATCTAGTGGTGCCTTGGATGAAGGAGGAGTGGCAGGTGCCAAACACACATGTTTTAGTCAGACACAGATGAGTTTTGTAATGTTCATTAGAATGCAGTGTAACATGCTCGCATGAACCTGAAGGATTAACTTGACCAAGGCTCATTATGTATATCTGTCTTTCCAGGCACCTCTGGTCTGCATCTGCAACAACTTAAATGACAAAATATGTATGTGACAGTATGTTACACCTGCATTGTAATGTGTAGTGCTGTGTGGATGCCAAAGGGAATTATAGGGACATATGTGTGTGGGGATAAAATGTTGTGTGCTTCTGTTTTCACACAGTCCACAAGTGGAGGGTCAATTACAGCAGGACAACATATGATTAATATCAGCATGGCACTCTGGCTGACACAATGATGGCAACATTGCAAGTGGTACAGTAGAGTGACATAGCTACACTATTTGCAGCACTGCAAGAAGAGGGAGTCACCTACATCCAACTTTAGAAAGGCTACTGTAGAGGTACAGACTGAGCAGAGAGCCTCACCAGAGTATGATGGATATATTCTGCCTGAGATTTTTTCATGCAGCACATGGCACATGAAATGACATGTCCACTGCCTCTGAAGTATACACAGTCATTGCTAGAGATAGGCATGGGGAGGAGGAGATGCCATTATTCATATGAATATGGCACTCTGCATTAATGAGAAGATGAACAGTTCCTGGAGCTCAACTAGGACCCTTACAGTCTTCCTCCCTACATGGTATCAGGTTACCATCTGTAGCTTTTCAGATGGCGGTATGTCAGGTGTCCAGGTACCTCTTCCATTGGCATGGATGGCTGCACCAAACAACATTGTGGGCAATGGCACTGATAGCAGCGGTTAACATGATGCTTAACATCACTCCTCTCATACACATCAAAGTGGGTACATGCCACAGTGCTGCACACCATTTTATACATTTCTATATCAAACCATCAGTTTGGGTGAGATCATGTGCATACTTTGACACCATCCCCCACTCTGGAATCATAGATAAACTTACTAAGTTGGGAATTAATCCCTATGTCACCCAATGGGTTGCTAAATGGCTTACTGATAGAACCCACACTGTAAAAGTAGCCGACTCCAAATCCAGCTCCAGACAAGTGACAAGTGGAGTACCTCAGGGTTCAGTCCTGGGGCCGCTCTTGTTTGGCATCTACTTCTCTGAAGTACAGGTCAACACTAAGGGACTCTGGCTAACAAAGTTTGCAGATGACTGCAAACTGGGAGCCATTATTGAATCCCCAAATGATGTGGATACTCTACAAAAGGGCTTTACAGAAACAGATGCTTGGTGCCAGAGCCATGGGCTCAAGCTCAATGCCAAGAAATGTATTGTTATCCCTTTGGGAAAAAACATGTATCCATGAATTACCATATAGGTGGCAGTACACTAAACACAGAAAGTGTGATAAGAGACTTAGGGACACAGGTGGACAGTGGTCTCACCTTCGATAACCACATCGCCACAACAGTCAGGAAATCCTTCTATGTGGCACACCTCATCACGAAGGGCTTTTCATCCAGAAAAAAGAGGTCATTGTCCCACTGTACTCATCCCTCATTAGACCCATTATAGAATACAACGCCCCATTTGGTATGTACCTCTCAAGACATCTGCAACAACTGGAAAGGCCTCAAAAATACCTCACTAAAAGAATCACAGGCCTAAAGCAGATGCCCAGCGCTGACCGCCTTAAAAAACTACAGCTATACTCTGTCACATATCGCCTACTCAGAGGTGATCTCTGCTTAACATACAAGGCCATGTCAAACCCAGAGCTGTTGGACATGCTACACTTAAAGAAATCCCAATCCCTCAGAGCTACACGCTCCAGGGATCTAAACCTTGTCATCACAATAAACAAAACATGCTGGAGGGATAGGTTCCTGACCCAGAGACTCCCCAGACTCTGGAATAGATTGCCCATACATGTCAAGCAGAGTGCCTCTTTGGACCTCTTCAAGAGGAACCTTGACGATTGGATGGGAGAAAGGAAATTCACCCCAGGGATCACGTCAGTCACCCTGCTAGACAGGGGTCCAGGAAAGTAAATAATGTGGGAAGAAATAGCCAGGGAATTGTTATGGCTAGGCTTATATAGGCCCTAGGGCTGATAGCCTAGTACCAACCTATGAACCTATGAACCTATACATCATCAGGTACATTTGCAAGGGGTTTCTCATTTCATTGTCATTATGCTCTCATCAGCATACATTGCATACCTCTCTAATTTGTCCCGTGCTCAATTACTGTCTCTTTGTCTTTGAATCTCCTATACCATGTGTGTTGCCCTTTCACAGCTAATTTGTACACCATGCACTAAACACATATGAATCATGGCCAAAATTTGAAAAAGACTAGTATGTATTCACATCCTCAGAACAATATACATTTGTATTTCCCTGTTTCTTCATATGAACATTTCTATACTCATCACATGTGAGCTAATCTGACAGGTTAAACAGTGAAAATATGTACCAGGTACTAATCTGTCCCAGTAACAATTTTGTTTAAGACAACAAGCTTTGGGGTTCCTGTTTGCTGAAAGCATGCCATTTGTGAGTATCTAATAATATTGTATGCAGTATGTGTTTACAAACATCTTGCATTACACTGGAATATTTGACTTATGACCCTAAAGAGAAGAAAAAAAAAGCAGACGTGGTGCCACATTTCCTGAATCCATAAAGCAATTCATATTTTCATGTATGAAGGTTAAGGTGTGCATTGAGTATTTGGTTCAATAAGACCGATGTGGCTGTTGATGTGTCATTGTTTCAGGTGCTGATTTCAAAACAATGCTTATGATGCTGATTATTTAAAAATGTTGACTTTGATGCTGCATTCAGTTTGCATCACTGAGAATTAATCTGTGAGCAGAACCAGTATATGGTAAAACACAGGTTCAGGATAGGGACTTATGAAAATCATATAAGAGCACTATCACAGAGTGAAGTGCTACTTGCATATGTGTGTATAAGTCAACAAAGAGCTATCTCAGTGTGGACAAGGCACAGTTACATGAAAAATCTCCCAGCCGAAAACATTTAAGTACCAAAAGATAATAGCTTAAATACACACTCTGTCTGTCTCTGGGTATGTACTTTGATAGTTTTAATAGATAAGGCATGATATAATCTAAAATTATGTTTCCTCTGCGTTTATCATAACACCTGCAGAATATGTAGCTGACATGTTTCCACAATTTTGAAAAGTAAAACTGTTATATTTAATAACCAGAACTACAAACTGTACTATTTATTTCCAGTAAGCCATAATGAAATATATGAACTCTTCTGGTTTGTTAGGGTAACTCAAGGTCTACTACAACACTAAATACCTGTTTGACAATCCATGAGACATTTACTTTTAATTTTAATGTAGTTTTAGTAACTGTATATTACATTAGTAACTCCCAAATGTCCTGTATCCAGTTGCATATTCCTTTCAGGAGTATTCCAACAAGACTTATAGGTTCATAGGTTCATAGGTTTATACTAGGCTATCTGCCCTAAGGCATTTATAAGCCTAGCCCAAAGTTATGTGGCTTACGCCACCCCTTATGTTAGAAATAATGTGCCCATTAGTTTGTTGTGCCTGTGTCCAGCAGTGACACAGAGATGATTCCCGGGGTAAACCTACGATCTCCCATCCACCGGTCAAGATTTCTCTTGAACAGAGCCAGTGAGGTGCTCTGCCTCACATGGACCGGGATTTTATTCCACAGCATGGGGAGTCTCTGGGTGATAAATCTATCCCTCCAGCATGTCCTATTTATATCCGTGCTAAGGTTTAAGTCACTTGCTCTAGTGGTTCTGGTGGATTTGGATTTTTTGAGGTGGAGCATGTACATTAATTCCGGGTTGGTCATGGCCTTGTATGTTAGGCACAGGTCACCTCTGAGCAGAAGGTATGCAACTGAATAGAGTTGGAGTTTCTTCAGTCTGGCAGTATATGACAGGTTTTGGAGTCCCTTTATCCTTTTGGTGAGGAACTTTTGGGGTCTCTCCAATTGCTGCAGGTGTTGGGTGAGATACATCCTGAATGGGACATTGTACTCAATCATTGGTCTGATAAGTGAAGAGTACAGGGGAACAATGACCTCACTTGATCTGGATGTGAATCAGTTCATGATCAGATGGGCAATGTAGAAGGTCTTTCGAACCACTTTAGCAACGTGAGTGTCAAACGAGAGGCCACTGTCAACCTGGGTACCCAGGTCCCTGATAACCTCTTCTGTGCTTAGTGGGTTGCCACCTATATGGTAGCTTGGGGTTATCTTGTTTTTCCCAAAGGGTATGACTATACACTTTTTTGCGTTTAACTTCAGGCCATGGCTCTGGCACCAGCTGTCAGTTTCCATGAGACCCCTCTGAAGGATGTCTGTGTCCGATGTACTATCCACTATGGCACCCAGTTTGCAGTCATCCGCAAACTTTGTCAGCCATAGTCCTCCTATGTTTGCCTGTACTTCTGAGAAGTAGATGCCGAACAATAGGGGGCCAAGGACTGAGCCCTGTGGGACACCACTTGTAGCCGGCTTGGAGTCTGACATGGCTCCAGCAACTCTAACCCTGTGGGTTCTGTCCTTTAGCCAGTTTGCAACCCATCTTGTGACATATGGGTTTACATTTAAGCTGGTAAGTTTCTCTATGATACCCGAGTGGGGTATTGTGTCGAAAGCTTTTGCAAGGTCAAGGTAGGCTGTATGGACTGCCTTTCCCTCATCAATGGCCTTGGTAACTGTTTCGAAGAAGTCGACCAAGTTCAAAAAGCAAGATCTGCCCTTGAAAAAGCCAAACTGGGTTGGGTCCAAGGTCTGCAAGTCCCCTATGTCCTTGTTTATGAGTTCCATTATGATCCTCTCCATAGCTTTGCAGGCCAGGCTTGTTAAGCTTATGGGGCGGTAATTACCAGGGTCCGTAGAGGCACCGCCTTTATGGAGTGGGACCACAGTTGCCGTACGCCACTCCTTGGGCACATATCCTGTGGTAAGGCTAAGATTAAACAGCTGCCTTATGTGCGGGTTTAGTTCTTCATTGAGTTCATGTAGCACACAGCCGGGGACAGCATCCGGTCCCATTGATGCTGTGTTTTTAGCTTTAGAGAGAGCAGCTTTCACCTGCGCATTTGAGATGTATGGGAGGCTACACTCTGTTGGGATAGTTATCTCTCCTTTTGGGGGGGGGGGTGAAGTTTGCGCTGAACCTGTCTGCCAGTATGTTGACAATGTCTGTGGGTTCAGTGATTTTTGTATCATTTTGGACTAATTCTGAGCATATCTGGGAGTTTCCACTCAGGTTTCTGACATAGCTGAAGAAGGCCTTATGATTGTCTTTTGAATCTATGGCAATTTTTTTCTCAAAGTTGGCCTTGGATGATTTTATGAGGGATCGTAGTTTCTTGCTAGTACTGATCAAAGATGCATTCCCTTTTTGGGAAGGAGTCCCTCCAATGCAGGGTGGAAGAGCTCATCATTGGGATATAAATGAAATGAACTCACAATATCAATTAATTTATGAAAAGATAATCCGCAGTGTATTATGTCAGGGCTTTCTCTCCTGATATCTACAGTCAGTTGTACTCAGGTGTACACAGTTTCCACTAGCACACCACTTGATATCAGATGCTACAGTCAGAGGGTATCCCTGGTTTCTGCACCTCCCATTTCAACTCCCCATGTACTGAGTAAGCATGACTTGAAAGACAGAAATAACCAAGGAAATAAACTTACATATTTGCCCACCTTACAGAAAAGACCACACTCTCGTGATGGAGTAAACACCATCCAAATACAGTGGATTGTCGAAGTATAATAATCATTCATTTCAAAGGTCCATCTCACAGACCAGCTGGCTGAATGAGTACATACCTGTTGCAACTGATTTTGAAGAACATCTGCTCTGCCTCCGGGACAGGAATGGAGCTGTGACTAAGGGAATTTAACAGCAGGCTCACTTCCATGGCATGTAAGTAAATGTAAAATCCATGCCTTTATCTATGATTTCCTTCTACATTAGCATCACCTCATTGTATAGAGGAAAATCGCATTCCATCCTGCTTATAGATGTACCACACTGTAACTCGAATGTCTGACAGGAGAAGGAAGGTACCCGGTCTTGGGTCCATTTCCAAAGCTTGTAATAGAAGAAGACTGATCTCATCTTGAGATGGTTTATGTAAAACTCCACTTTCCAGGGGGCTTCTCTTTCGATTTACAAGGGGGAGCCACAGGCAGATCCCCCAACCTATACTATCTAATGTCAGATATGTTGTGAAGGTTCAGATAGAAGAAGTATAACCTCACAGTGAGACTGGTGGCAAAATCCACCACTCTGTATCCTGGTGACAGGGATATGACATCAACAGAAGAGAAGGTACATGAGGCGATCAGGAGTCTACCGTTACTGGTGCCTACTGGTGCTCACTATCCACTGAAGCAGCCTCTTCAATGGGCTTGTTCGTGGCAGTGAGACAATAGAGGCAATCCTGAGATGCAAAACTCTCCATGCCTCCACCCAGTTCTGCCCTGTCATCCAGGATGCCAAGTCTGTGACTTACTGGGCACTGTGTGAGGACAGGAATGACTGAAATCAAAGAGATTCCCAGGGTATTCATCTCCATCCTGTAAATGCAATCCTCTAGACAAAGATAGGAAAGTACTTCTTTCAGATTATAGTGTGCCCAGGGTCTGCAGTCATGCAATAACCTGAAGGAGGATTGCCACCCTTGACAGCTTCAAAAGAAACTCCTGCTCTAGATAATGAAACACAAAAATCTTCTTTTCTTTCATGGCCTCTTCTGCAATAGCTAGTAACTTGATAAATACCCTGAGTATGCTAAAATGAAGTATTAACTGAATCTAGTCAGGATAATGTCAGTGAATTCTGTATCACAAACCTACATTTATGAACACAAACAAATAAGGGCTGAATGACAAAACCTTTAGACATGATTGATTGTCATTGAAATATGAAGAAACAAAATCAAAAATCCACTGAAATTATTTCTATTTTTTTGGGGGAGTTGCACCCCCAGATCTGGGGGGATTCATACATCTACCACTGCTTCTTGCATATTCAAGCTCCAAGACCTGTTAATTGCTGATTTCTGATACAATTTTTAGTGTGTATCAAACTACCATGTTGTTCTTTTTGGCACTCACCAGTAAGGTAAACACACACACACACACACACACACACACACACACACATATATATATATATATATATATATATATATATATATATATATATATATATATAGATATATAGATATATATATATAGATATATATAGATAGATGTATATATATATATATATATATATATATATATATATATAGATATATATATATATAGATATAGATATAGATAGATATACATATATACACATGCATACATATATATGTATATGCATATACATACAAAGATAGATAGATAGATAGATAGATAGATAGATAGATAGATAGATAGATAGATAGCTATGCACAAGTAAATTCAGGAAAAAAACTTTCATGAAATCACAAAATTAAGACCCTACACAAAAGAATTTTGGACAAAGCCAAAAATAATAGGTGACTAAGACCTAAAAATCAGGGCCAGGTTTTAAACATTGCTCTTAAAAGTTTAGAAAGTTGCTAGAATGATACATTTTGTATTAGCATGCCTTTTCTGAAGGATATTAAGTCTGATACTCGAAAAATCTGTCAGTGTTTAGGGACTGCAATCCTGAATGATTTGCCAGAAAAACACACATTTTTTTGAAGAACAGATCAAATAGGTATCATTATAGTATGTATAAATGTTTGTCGCATATTATATTATTTGCAGTATGTTGTACTTATAATTTGTTTATGGAGCTTTTCTCCCCAGGCCTTCACTGAAAATGGGCTTACTTTTGTCCAGTGGACTATCCTGGTAAAAAATGCAATAAATAATTTATAATGCAAAAATCTTGACATTTCCATCAATCTGGAGAAGTGAGAGGTATGATTCAGCTTGATCTTAAAGGCTGAAAACGTTAATAAGGTATTTTTTAATTTCATCAGAAAACTAAGAGGGAGAAATTATGATTGTAGACTTTTATCTATAAATGAATCGGTCACTAATGTACAGGATGTAGGAAATGTGCTTCCAAAAAAAATTAAAAGATTTACATAAAGCACTAACAAATGTAGAATGCTATACAGAGAAACAGACTTATACATGTAACTACAGACATGATAACTTCCACCACAGACCAAATAAAAAATTCCATTTCCTCCGGCCTAGACAACATACTTGGTAGATTTCTACACAGAACCAAAGATAATACAACAAGAAGCCTTTCAAATTCATACAGCAAATTGTTAGCATGTGGACAGCATCAAGACAGTAAGACATTACAGGCTTTAGTGTGAATAGTTCACAAAAAGCGTAGGTGCACATGAGATGCAAACAGTTTTCAATCAACAGCCTGACAATTATTCGATGTGAAATCATGGAAAGATGTACAATGGAGCTTCTCCAAACCAACAACAGGGAGATTTTTTTGTTAAACGTTATTGATTTGTTAAGGGGAGATTTTACCCTTTGAACAGAGCTCTATACTGGGGTCACTTTTTTCAGATCATTTTTGTCAGATGCAAAAGTAAAAATGGGTAATTGAGAACAAAATAAACTGATAATTGTGAATTATCACACATAATTAATTCAAATAAAAGTTGCCAAATTTGTGTAAAATAGCACACAAAAAATATATGCATAGTGTAGCAGTGATGGCCTCATCTTTAATGTCAATAAGTGTAACAATGGGACACTTGTCAAAAAGGATACAAAGTATTCTTACAAAATAAACAGAAGAATAATAAAAATAACCATCATTAAAGATGCAGATATAATAGTAGACAGCAATTTAATTTTTTTGCCAATGTTCACCTGTAAAAGGAAGTATTCTGTAGCCCATTTATTTCTAAAACGTATGTGTAGTCATGCTATAGTGATCATTGTATTAATTCATGTCTCATTAATCTGAGTCATAATTAAATACAATAATTGCATACCTTTTGAAAAAGCCACCTGAAACAACTTGGAAGTGTAGAACAAACCCTTTGAAGTAGTACACATGCACACACACACACGCATACACACACGGACATGCACACACCCACACACACACACACACACACACACACACACACACACACACACACACACACACACACACACACTTTAAACTAGAATTTGTGAAGATCTTTATAAGTCCTCAGCCATCAGCTAATAAAGATGTTTGGAGAAAATCACCTCCGTTTGCCTTTTTCCTCTGTAGAAGTATCTAAGTTTATTAAATTCAGCTAAGAGTTTCTAGCAATCCCTTTGGGGCATATATATATATATATATATATATATATATATATATATATATATATATATATATACGTGTGTATATTATATGTATATATATATATATATATATATATATATATATATATATATATATATACATATACACACATATAATTATTTATATATATATATATATATATATGTATATATATATATATATATATATATATATACAGAAACATTATTTATATATAGATAGAGATAGATATAGATATAGATGTGTATATATATATATATACATATATATATATATAGATATATGTATATATATATATATATATATATATATATATATATATATATATAGATATATATATAAGTTTACCATCAGAAGGTCGAACTTGACCACATCGAATGATGGAATCATCGACCCACTTCCGTGAAACTGACAATGTCAAATTCTGACATTGTCGAAATATGACTCGCCATAAACCTCGGATCGGGCTTTAACATGGGTTGAGATGGGGGGAGATTCATACTTCCACAATGTTGGCTTCGACATTGTCAACATTCGACCTCCAGACTTCAACTGAAGTGGGTTTGACTGAACCCACTTCGACTTTCTAATTGTCACCCATATATATATAAACCTGTTAGAAAACCAGATACTAGGACAGACCTGGCACCCATGTTTTGCCAACATCACCAGCATGTGAAGAAATTTATCAGAATCCAAAGGATGACATTGCCTTCAGAAATAATGATCAATATCCCTGGAATTCAATAAACTCCATATAGGCTTCGCATGAAGCCTACACTGAGTTTACATGTATGCACGCTGATGTGGGGTGAGCAGCAGTGCTAATTACATATTCATGCTGCATACCTTATTTAAACATAAACAAGCATGGTTTCCTGGTTGGCAACAGTATTGCCAGCCAGGAAACCATGTAAAGCAACATGGATAGCAAACCATGTTACCTCCTGGCAAAGTAGTTGACCAGGATTGTACAGAATGCCACAATAATTGCCAGGGTTTAAAATATAGGCTATGCATATGTTCCAAACACAGTATAGGACAGTGTATACAGTGCACAGTATTGTGTAATCCCATTCCAGGCATTCTGTACAGAAGTTGTGTAAATGATCTGCCATTTAAAATAAACAGTCAGGGGAAGTGTGTGTATTGAATAGGTCACACAAATGAATGGTATTAATGAACACAAGGAAAGAGGACAGGTGAAACAACCCAATGTAGAGCAGATGAGGGCATGTCAGTGGAAGACAGTTGTAGCAGGAACACCAATGCATATCAATATGGTACAGTACAGACTGCACAGGGAAATGTGTATCACGTGACTGTCACAAAGGTGACATAACAATGGGGAATATGTCTTTATGAGATAAGCATCCTTACATGAACAATGCAGGGGACATCTATCAGGGATGTTATATACAATTGGAGTAAGGTGAGTATTGTGAAGCTGTGCAAACTGATTTGCCTGAATATGAGTGTAATGTCAGCGAAAGTGTCCAAAAATTGGAACACAGGTGCAGGCTCTTGGACAATAATAAAAGAAGCAACCAATCTTGGATGATATCAGAATTATACCACCAGTAATCCCATGTCTCTAACATAATATATATGATTGTGAGTGATCAGAGATGGTTCTGCACAAACACACTTGTACAACTATGATGACATGTCAGCAATCAATGAGGGTAATCACACACACCATCCCTTTAACATCTGCTGGAGGTCTTAAGAGGGACACTACTATACCTGTATGTCACATTATGATCAATACAGACTAGTTGACTGATGTGCATGCCATACACATACACACACACACACACACACACACACACACACACACACACATATATATATATATATATATATATATAGAGAGAGAGAGAGAGTGAGAGAAAGATAGATATATAGATATACATATACATATACATATAGATATACATATAGATATGACACAATCCACACTGTCACAAATGTAACCCATGCCATCAATGTTGTCAAACAGCTATGTATATACTTTGAACATCACTGGAACAGGTATCACACATGCATCTTGTGTAACACCTTGATGGGGTTCTGTACCAACAGACAGTAATGTTTATGCAACAAAAAGAATACCTATGTATGGCCAATAAGCTGTGTGACAACTCACTGTGGCAAAGGTGGAACATCTCAGTTACATATCACTGGAAGATGTGTAGGGAGGTACATGAAGAAGAGTGCATTGTACTCACTTATTGGGGATGGAGGTAGTGAAATATAGAGGTATCATGGCCTTTGATGTGAATGTCCTTGACATAATAGTTGTCTTACATACAACCGTTTATTTAAAAGTATTAGTTACACATAGATTTGAACACAGTATCATCTGGGATCAAAAAGACGTGGTAATACATTTGCACCTGCTGCCACAGAATCAGTTAAACAACAGGTGTGTTTCATACGCTCAATACTAAGTCTTTGAATTTTAGCAGTGAGGCTCACACTTGTGCACTGCTTAATTATGCACAAACAGAGAAAGTAGTGAAAATATGTATCTTACATGTGAAAACCCTTTACCATCCATCACTCAAACCCGCTGCTCACCACTGCACAATATAAAGTAAATAATAGCATGCATTAGAGTTGTTTACTGTCCATTTAGTCTTAATGCCATGAAGCAACATGTATAAGCATAAAAACAAAGGTCCTATCCATAGCTCTCAACCAATCAGTGACAAATCTCAACAGAATCAAGTACAAATCCAAAAATAATCAGGGACAGTCAAGCACACTTGTAAAATATTAATATTATTAAGCAGCAACATTGACAAAATAAGAAAATGTGAATTAATATCAATTTTCTGAAGTAAAAGAAGTTTATAAGTTTAATTATTGAAGCAAAAAACAACCCAGGAAGCCTGCCGCAGGTAATGATTACAATGAATCCAATAAGTGACAAGTGATCACGAAATAAAGTCCGTAACGTTAGCACTTTATTAATAAACAAGAACATGGTTTAAAGTGAACGTGAGTTTTTATAATGAGATGACTGCACCTATGACGTCATTAATAGATTAATTGAGTGTATATTTAAATAACGTTCGTGTCTGTACATTTGTTTGTCTGAGGAAGGAAGGCTACAAGGCCATCCGAAAGTTCTTGTTTATTAATAAAGTGCTAACGTTACGGACTTTATTTCGTGATCACTTGTCACTTAATGGATTCATTGTAATCATTACCTGCGGCAGGCTTCCTGGGTTGTTTTTTGCTTCACCAGTTTGTTTGGCATTTTTTGGTTGTATAAGTTTAATTATTCTCATTTATTAAAAGTAATTCTCCACTTTGTTTCCAAAAGCCACCAGTTTTTGAAGGGATTAAGAGGGTCTGAGCTAATATTTGAGTTAACATTAGGGACATCCCTGGAAATTAGGGACACTTGGAAGGTCTGGCCCTATCTAAGAACATATAAATTAACTCTCCCCTGCTATAATTTCTGTGCATACATTTATAATTGTGTTATTTTAATGTTTTCTATTTCTATACTTATACCATTATTGTAAACAATTTCACTGTTGTTATTACTTTCACTGAATGTACTACTACCGCTCAGCTTACTTTGTTTTGTGTGTTAACATTTCTTTGTATGTAATTAATGTGGAGCTTTTCTCCCCGGGCCTACACTGAAAATGGGCTCATTTAGGCCCAGTAGACTTTCCAAGTAAACAAATGCAAATGATAAATATAAATAAATACATATATATTTACATATGCAGCCATGTGTTACCACTCCATGCACTGTAACCCTGGTCTCTCAGTACTTGCTGACAGCTATTTCAACTACACTACATAAATGAATAACAATTCTTGTGTGATATACGACGCACATTTCCGCAATGTTAAGTGCAGAGCAGCAGCCAAGCAGAGAGGAAATAAATATTTTAAACTGGAAGGTTAATCTGATACCCGTCCTTAGTTTGAGAGTTGTCTACTGCTGTAGCTTTAAAATATATTTTAAAAATTGCAAGTTAACTGTTAGATGAGTTAAGTATGTAGGCATGAACAGATGGTATAAATTTCATGACCTAACACATTTCTTTGTCTTTATATACCAATAAAATTTATTTTTTTTAAGTGTGTTATTCAAACCTAGGCATAAGGGACAAAGTTTCTTCCACAGTGGTGATTTTCCATCTTTGCTCAGACATAGTCATAAATCATTCAAAAATACACCTGACAGTTTGAGGTGTTAACTACGTATGTGTGTGACCTGACAAGATTCTTGTATATAGATTCATTTGTGTATGCATCTTATTTAAGTATGAAGGCCATCCAAGTCCAGATAGAATTATACTTACAGAAATATAGTAGACAGTATCCCCTTAGTCAAACATCTGAAAACATAATAAAGGTGTCTTATCCATTTATTATATCCATTGTGTTCTTCCATTCCCTTGTTTGTGCTAAAACATGCAGAAACACTAACATTAAAATATATAAATAAATAAAATAAAGGGAAAAGTAGTTGAAATGAAGAAAAGCAAACTATGAAATAAAACTACAAAATGTTTGTTGGTGCACATAAAATATTTTTACACAGGAGTGGATTTGAACTCTCACTCCAATGAATATTCAGAGCACAGTAAGGATTTCTTATCCTTCTTTGCCACACAAACAGCTTTGTAGCAGAGAAGTGAAATTGTTCTGCATACAACCAAATGCAAAATCATCCACAGTACTAACAAACCGTATTACAGTTATTTGTGCATGTATTAATTTCAGATGTAGTGCACTAACTGATCACACTGCCATTTATGTCTGTTGCTTGCATAAATGTAGCTCTGTCTTACATTTCTGCATTTGCTGCTCAGTATAGTTTTATCTGAGCAGTAATCTGAGACATGCAGTCTGTAAGGCATTAGTGGAGGTTGGATGCTAATGAACAGAAACTGTGAATTGTATGATGCTTACTTACATTTCAAACCTTGATAAAATTACTTCTACACTTTGTAAGTCTAACCTGGGTGACACAACCATTGAGGGTAGAGAAGTCTGCATTGCTGTTGTGTTCTCCTTCTCTCTACCAGAAATCATTCACAGTTGCAATCCATTGGCAGCAAACACTGAGGGAGTGCCTGCACTATAGTTTCATAGGTTCATAGGAGGTTACTAGGCTATGGCCCTATGACCTTTAGAAACCTAGCCATGTTATACCCTTCTTCACTTATTGACCAAGTTGTATTGTCTATATTTGCAGCATGAATATATGATCAGCACAGACTGACCTTATCCAAGAGGTACATGGGTGACACTATGTCATCTATGGAGGGGCAGGCCAAATCTTGTGGGCTATGGCTGACCAAGTTTGCAGATGACTGCAAGTTGGGTGCTGTCATCAATTCCCCTAGTGATGTGGACATCCTCCAAGAGGGCCTCACCCAAACAAATGACTGGTGCCAGAAACATGGTCTCAAACTGAATGCCAAAAATGCATCATCATCCTTTTGAGGAGAGTGACATCCCCAAAATTATCACATTGATAAAAGGTCCTAAGCACGCAATCAGTCGTGAGGGACTTGGGTACCCAGGTTGATATTAAACTGACTTTTGACCACCATATTGCCTCCATTGTACAGAAAGCTTTCTACATGGCCCACCTCATTAGTAAGGGTATCTCATCCAGGGACAAGGTTGTGATAACATCCATGTATTCTCCCCTTATAAGATCCATTATTGAGTACAATGCCCCTTTTGGCATGTACCTCACAAAGCACATGCAGCAGCTGGAGAGACCACAGTGATTTCTCACCAGAGAATCCAGGGCCTCAAACATCTACCCTACACAGATAGGCCAAAAGCTCTGTCCCTCTACTTAATCTCTTGCAGACTCCTCAGAGGTGACCTCTGTCTGCCATACAAAGCAATTTCAGACCCTGCCCTGATGGGACTGTTGCATATCTACAGGTCAAGCTCCACTTGAGTAACCGACATGCATGTCCTCAACCTGGTCTGTGACATTGATAGGACTTGGTGGGACAGATTTGTGTCCCAGAGACCCTCCTTTTGTGGAATAGACTCCCTCTCCACATAAAGCAGAGTACTTCATTAACCCCTTTTAAGCACAACCTGGATAACTGGTTGGTAAAAAGAAGATATACCGCTGGAATTCCACCTGTGTCCCTGCTGGACAGTGGCATAGGATGCTGACTTGTTGGAACAAGGGCTAAATTCTTGGCTAGGCTTGTAAGGGCCTCATGGACAATAGTCTAGTAACTTCCTATGATTCTAAGATCCTATGACACCCCCAGAGTAAATTTATGCTCTTATTTTGTCTCACTGGCCATTTGTTACTTTACCAAAATGTCTTCCTGCTTCTCTTTCATACTCACACACATTCACTGACCTTTTGTGTCAGCCTTGGCTTCCTGCCCCTATCACAAAACCCTGTGCAAGTGATGATAACTTTGCCATATTAATTTTTTCTCCCTTTTGGATACATAGCATTTGTGTTTGATGCTCAGTGTTCATAGCTAACTTAGTGCTTAGTTTATCTGCATTTGTGATGTTGTTTTGATAACTGTACCTTTGAGATTTTTTGGTCTTAGAAAGTTAGACAGTTGATAGAATCAAGCATTTTTATGTCGGTATTGTTAATGATCTTGTGAGGGCTGTGAAGTCTGAAATTGAAATCTGTCTCATTACTTTCTAACTTCTCTGTTTAATGATTTTCCAGTGCAAAAGTATGGTGCTAAACTGAGGACATTCAGTGACCATCAGTACTTTTGAGAGGTATGAATGTGTAAATCTTTGATGCCTAAGGGCTTCTACTTGATAATGGACAGATATAAGTCACATAAGTTACTGCTGTCACATGTTAAAGTCATTTCTGTACAAATCACCCACCTTTTATTTGCCTAAATTACCAAGTAACAACATACAAGCATATGCCATTCATTCGCATTATTACACAATATACTCCAGGTTCAACACTTACCATGTAAATCCAGAAGTTGTAACAATTTTAGTCCAGGGCTGACTCTGTCTGATGCTAGGAGTACACATCCATTACATGGGGAGATAAAGGTTGTGAGCATTGCCCGGCATCAATGTTACTATATATATGTGTGTAGGAGGAAGGTTTTAGCCCTTTAGGTGATGGGTAAGTGTGCTATCCATTGTCTATTAGCCAGTGTGAGGGCATTTTGAGCATGTGGTGCTTACATCTGCCTACACCCTCAGCAGCTGCTGGTTCCCACTCTGACTCATCAACTGCATGTGGCTGTGGTGACCTTGCCATTGGTGGTGAGATGTGTGCCCCTTCCCCTTGTTGATCCTGCTGAAGTTACTTTCTCAGGATGATGTCATGTAGCATGGCACAGACGGTGAAAAGTTCAGTACATGTACATGGATTGTACTGCAGGACCTCCCCAGATGTATCTAGGCACCAGAACAACAACATCACCAGCCCCAACACATGCTCTATGATATTTCTTGTTTGAAAGTGTGCCTCATTATGCCATTCTTCAGTGGGTGTGTGTGCATTTCTGATGGGCATCATCAACCATGGTTCCAGTGCATAACCTGCATTCCCCAATAAATGACCCTGTGGGTTATTCCCACTAGTGAAAATCTGATACAGTTCGGAGGTGTGCTAGATATGTAATTCATGATAACTGCCTGAGTTGCCAGTACACATATTTTCAATATGATTCCCTTGGCATTACACACAACTTAGCAGTTAATAGAGTGGAAGCCCTTTCTATTTATGTAGAGCCTGCTCTGTTCTCTGGATGGGTCTATATTAAAACACCAAACATTCAAAATGTCGAGTGTTCTAATATCGAACCCTACCAATCGAAAATACCAAACATTGAACGTTCAGAACAGTGAATTTTTCCCTAAGGAAAAAATTTGCTGTTCCAAAACACATATACACAACACAAGCACACCAACACACAGCAATCCACACACACACACACACACACACACACACACACACACACACCTAAAATCTTACACCTAACCCTAAACTAAACTATTCACACACCACTAACTATCCACTTACCTTAACCCAAACCCTAACCCTAAGGTCCATCACTATCGCACACTCACCTCACCTGCGCCCTAACCCTAACTCACCTAACCTGCCCTAACCCTCATGTCCACAAAATCGCACACATACCTAACCCGCACCCTAACCCTAACCCGCCTGAACCCTCATGTCCACACAATCACATACATACCTAACCCGGACTCAATCATACACTTACCTGAACCTGACCCATAACTTTCTAACAGAGCGCTGAAAGTACCGAAGCAACAGAAACGGACAACCAAATTCTTTCCCTAGTAAAGAATTTGGTTTTCTGCTTCTTCGATATTTTCAGTGTTTGCTGAAAATGGGTTGGTATTAGAACACTCAACATTTTAACTGTTTGGTGTTCTAATATAGACCCCTCTGGGTGGTGTCTTAATTTCTACATGTGTGCAATCTATGGCACCCAGTACTTCAGGGTAGTGTGCTACAGAGTAGAACTTCTGCATAATTGTGGCCCTGTCCTCAGATGTAAAGGGAAAATATATGTAATCACTGGTATGTTGGAGCATAGCATTCAGGAACTGATGGAGGATCCTGGATGCTGATGCCTGTGAAACCCTCAGCATGTCCCCTGTTGGTTTCTGAAAGATTCCTGTACCTAGGTGCTGCACATACCTTTGTCTCCACTGGTATGGGTTCCCCCTCTGTGTGCCCTGGTTCTGAGTTGAAGATGACAGAGATTGCAGAGTTTCTGTAGTATGTCTATCCATCCTGTAGCACTGTAAAATTTCCACATCATACAGAATGTGATAAGTTAACTGGGGTCTCAATACTATTCTCCTTCTTGGCCATTGTCTATTAGCAGCAGCAGCATAGACTTCAGCCTGTTGCACATACACATGAATTAAAACAACTGCAGCTCCTAACATTCTTTGTGTAGACTCCTTTCAGTAGCTGTATTCCAACAGGTTTTGGAATTCACAGGGAAAGCCAGCACTGAGTCTACATGGCTGGTTTATAGCTTGTTGAATAGCTCCTCCATCTTGGATTGGTTGATTAGCATACAATTCAGCTGCTTATGCTGTACTTTGTTTACTTAGGTCTACACACCATGTAGAGCTGCTTACTGAATCTGACACAGAGCGCTACAGCACTCCCCGCACATGGTGTAAAGGCACCAAGTAGGGTTTATTGAATCTGGCCATATATCTATAAATTCCAGGAGGGTACATATGATGAAATCTAATTATGTGCTGTATGATTTACTGAACAGAGGCTGTTAGCTATTCATGTTATGAAGTAAAGTATACAAAGGAAGGGCAAAGTGCATTAAATAGCAAGGGAGAAGGAGCACAAGTGGAAAGAGTTGGGGAAGAGGAAGAATAATAGGGGTAAGGAGGAAATTGATCAGCAGGACAAGGTACAGTCAGAATATAGATAAAGTATGGAGAAAATTTAGTAATTTAAGGCTTCTAAACACTGTGTCCAGTTATTATGATGACATGCTCACTTCAGGAGAGATTTCTGTTGTAAATAAATTTCATAGCACTTGTTCATAATCTAGCAATCAATAAATGTCTTATGTAGCTTTAATTAAAACAGTTGTTGCTATTAAAGGTGAACCATGGATTTCATTACTTCAGTGCTTAAGTAACAGGCTTACAAGATAAAGATAATATGAAGTAATTGGATTTTATAAACCAGGTTTAGGGACATGCATGCAACTTCATGTTCACCAGTAATATTGTTTGATAATACACAGTATAAAGCAGTTTAATTTCCTCAACATAGATTTAAGATTTGTTGCCCGCCAGACATTTGCTTTTTGGAATATAATTTGGTATTTAATGGTTTAGTTGTTTCAATACAGAGGTCCAATTACCTTTCTCCCAGTCCTGACTCTACAGAATATGTGCTCATATACAGTAGCATACAGCTCCTTCTTTGAGCACATAAAGGATCAATGCATTTTTGTGAAGAAGTGATTTTTGTGAACAAATTATGAAAATAAGTGTCTTTGTTGGAAGACAAGCTTCCTTGCCCTGCCCCCATTATAGTACACTCTTCCCCACACCCCATAGACTTTTATTATTTTCATTCTGAGGTTTCTACAGTAAAGAGTTTGGAGTTTGAATCTGCGTTGTGCTAGCTGGTTAACATTTTACTTTAAAACCACAAATTTAGCCTATGCCAAGCCTCCTATCCCTTATGGAAACTAGGAGTAACTACTTCGGTATACCAGTGGGATTGCAGTGGCTTGGATTAAAAGGCTTAAATGGTCTGTCATCTAGTGGCAACCTATAAATTTATGAACATGCATCACCGCAATCTGTATTGAGCAAGAGAACATGAGTAAACAACATGTTTAGGCAATCCTGCTCAAAAAATGAAAGCAAATAATTTATATTGGAAGACATGATGTTAAACCCACTACAGCTGATGTTGTGATGTGGCCTATGCCACAGTGAAACTTTAAAGTTGTACACCTTCTTTCCTTTGGTTGTGTTTTCTTTATTGCCTGTGAATCATCACTCCCCCCCCCTTTCACAAGGGCCATCACTCAGGTAACCATCAGTGTTTTCTACCTTGGAACCAAGGCCTCACATTCCCCTACGGCTCTCCTGTTACATGTTCCACCAAAGTAGGAAGTGCATTGTTGGGATAATATGGCACATGCATGTTTGCACATGTTTCACCCTGACAATTCTGCAGATGTGGCAATGCTTCCATAAGGCTGACCATTCTTGTCATTGCTAGTGCAAATCCTATTGCAGGTGTTCTAATCCAGAACTTGTTTCCTATGGGTTGCTACAATGTCCTCAGTAGTGCACAAACTAAAGACACTGGTTAAACAAAAGCATTTTATTCCTCCTATAGTATAAAATGTTCTACCTATCAGGGTGTTAAGTTATATTATGTTGAGCTAAAAACAAATGTATAGCCCTGCAACCACTTGTGGATGTCACTGTTTTTCATAACTGGTCACACTTATTGACAGGATCAGATGTATCTAAACATCATCTTTTTTGTTAATTCTAAGGAGCATTTTAGTGTACAGTCCTGGGAGGGGCAAGGCAGAAGTATAAATTTAAACTGCAGTGCTAGATGTACTTTCACATGTTGCAGTACAGAGTTATTTAGTGACAGTGGGAGCTGGTGCTCATCAGAAACAAATAATACACATTCTTCTTCACTTAGAGTGACCTGACCCTCATTTCTGTCCCATAACCTGATATGTCAGTTATGTAACTATTTAAATGCATAATGCTGTTTATAAGATTAAATAGTGGTATCAATATTTACAGTAAACTGCCATGTATCCTTATGAATAACATATGGTTGCTATTCAAAGCACTTCTGAAAAGTAGTATTGGATGGGCATTTCCCTCCTCTTTATAAGGCCACATACCCCTTTAGAGATCTTAACACAGTTTCGTTGGTCTTCATGTTATTTTGCTCTACCCAGTATTGTCTTAAAATAGTAAAACTTGAAACATCCGAATAGTAAAGCTCATTAAGAGATTTCGTGCCTGTGGAATGATGTATACATTACATTGAGCCCCTGATGTGTCAGAATAATTTATCAAGCCATAGTAGAGTAAAAAGATTAGATAGCCTCAGACAGGGATACATGTAGTACCCATAGCATCTTTCATTTAATGATACTTTCCAGATTACGTCAACAGCAAGAAAAAGCTGAAAAAATACAGAAAGCGGTGTTTCAGTTTTTAGAGCCAGTTCAGAGAAGTTTTACTGCACTGAATGTTTGTTAACTAAATGCAGAAAGGGACATTTCACTTTTAAGAGACAATTCAGAAAAGCTTTACTACAGTGGTGAATGTTAAGTTGGAGGCATCCAACAGTAGACTTAAAGGATATGAAAAAGGGAAGGGCAGCTTCTGTGTAAGACAAGATGATCAGAATAATATTATCATTTTTGGTCTGATACAGTTTACAGTATGCCAAAAGGAGTGAATGACCCATGCCAAAGAGCTTTTAGAAAAACAAACTTTTATAGAGAGAATGACCCATGTAAGAGAGTAGTTATTAGATGCTATGTTCAGCATAGCGTTAATTATGGAAATACGGGGTATAGATAAATGGTTCATAGGTGAGTACTAGTCTATCTGCCCTTGGAGGCCATTTAAAACCTAGTCCATTATCACATTTGGAGTTTAAAATTAACCTGTGCCACTGGAGTTTAGATTCACCTAGCCCTTTCCAAGATCCATATATATGTATATATTACTCTAATGATAATCACTAGATCAAAACATAGATATTTGGAGTGAGCCTATTGTTTTAAATAAAGCATTTATGAGGTACTTTTGTCCATTAGTAGTAAAGGAGGGGGTCCTGGTGTAAATTTATTTTCCCCATCCTGTTGTATACTGCTGCAAGTTAGACCTCTGCAGTGGTACATTCCATCAGCTGATATTTTACAGATTTTTGATTAACTGATTCATGCAGTAGTGGTACATCTTAGTACTGAATATTGCAAGGATCACATATTTAAAATAGGAACTGCTATGAGAGGGGGTCATTGCTCCGAGGGGCAAGACACACCACAGCAACATCATGTAGTCACTTATTTACTATCATTTTGCACTGTAAAAAATTTATCCTTGCTTCATTCATAATATACAAAAACTGATACTGTTTTGTTAGGCTGCAGTTTATTAATCTGAATTCCATAAAAATGAGGTTTTAACTACACTGTAGTGTAAATGACTGTTTCTCCTTTCGACCACAGATATGTCTGGTCTGTGCCCTCCCCTCCATAATTTTTTTAAAATAATCTAAACAACAACTTTGCCACAACACACAGAAAGTATATAATGCTTTATTTACCAAACTGCATCAGTTACATATAATATGCACTTAAAAAAAAACAATTCATGCATATTTATCACTCTTCAAAGTTTTTTTTTTTTAGAGGAATCATTCATAACTTTTATGTAGTTAGGTGACAGATGGTTAACCTATATCAGACAAGAGGATTATCACAGAAAGCACTGTCAGTATGAGTTATTGTACACGGAGAAGGCAATGAAGTCACAAGAATTGCCTGCAGTGATCGAGGCAGAACATCTGATGCCAGTTTCAGTGCACATCTGCGGCATTCTGTAGTTTGCCTACAAAAAGGCTATAATGTTATCAGGTTAAAGACCTTAATCATTTCTGCAGGGTTAGTGCACATGTGGCTTTTGCTATATAGTTCCCATAAAACATGTTCCTGAAGCTGGGAATGGCTTAAGATCTGTGAATGAAATTTAATAAAATGCTAAGGAATTCATTGACAGCTTTAAAATACAAACAACTCAGTGAACATGTGTTGATAAAGATTAAACAAAACTAAAGAAAGAGATGGCCCTACATTCCTTCATTAATTATACATTATTTTTGTTATTCTCCTTATCCAGCTAGTCTTACTGAGAGAAAGGTCTTTTAAGTTGGTAGACCTGGAGTGGAAGACCTTGAAGGGAGGTATCCGTAATACATTCTGTAGCAAATGTAGTAAGTCTTGTAGGGCAGCAAAAACAGAAGATAGTACAGGGTCACAGAATACGTCCTGTAGTAAATATTGTAAATCGTGCAGTGCCAAATGTAACAGTCAGTGCAGATGATATATTTTTGCACACAAAATGCATGTCTGCATTCTGATAGTAATGTCAGGCAGCAAGTTTACAGTAGTAAGACAGACTACAATAGCAGAAACACCAGCATATATAATTTGTAAAACTGTTTACAGAGATCATGTGCTCAGCCAACAAGAAACACAAAATCATAAAATGCCAGGATATGCAAGCAGAATTCATTTTCAAGGATATTTATATGTGCATCCAACACATATAACTCCATATGAACTGTAAAACGAGGCAGTTGTGGATATATTTTTATGCGTTGAGAAGAGCCCTTTTGGCAAACATCAAAGAATATAACAATATTAATTTCTTGAACTCTAATCAAACCCTGACTCAAGAGCTGGGCCCATTCCTGTCACTGTATTAGAAACCCAAAACACTTGAAGAAATTAAAATTATTGTAAATTATGTGTGACAGGGTGTAAGTAGAGAAGATACACAGAGAAAATATTTACAATGGTGCTCAGTGTTGGCTGATAATATGGAGTTTGAAGCATGAGAAGGCTACATGTCTAGAAAAATAAATGTGCTTATGTATACTCTTTACATTGAAAGTTAGATGATCATGTGACAGCCAAGTTACAGAAACTTTTTGCTTTGTTAGCAGAGATCACCACATGTAAACCTGCAAACATCCTTTTTAAAAGTATATAAGACCTATTTTGATTAGTTCTGTTATAATCATAATGAGGGTCACACACCTGCGCCTCACATGATGAACCAAGATCCACATACATGGGTGCCCAGAAGAGAAAACAATCACCATGCCATTCTTAAAGGGCTAGCTGGCTTTTAATAAAGATAAATAATCACTTCAAATGGGTTTTTAAAAGATAAAGTAATGATATTTGCTACCTGTTTTCTCCACATTTTTTAAATAATTTTTTTATTAATTTAACATATTTAGGGTGGCCACGGTGGTGCAGTGGTTAGCATTGCCGCCTCACAGCAAGAGGTTCTCCGGTTCGATCCTCGGCTGGGGTGCCTTCTGTGCGGAGTCTGCATGTCCTCCCTGTGGTCACGTGGGTTTCCTCCGGGTGCTCCGGTTTCCTCCCACATCCCAAAGACATGCTGCAGGTGGATTGGACACTCTAAATTGGCCCTAGGTGTGCGTGTGAGTGTGCCTTCTGTGGAAGGTTGGGCGCCGGGCTGGCAACTCGACACTGTAAAACTCCACTGCCATTCAATGTGCGGACAAGGTGATCCGCTGTGGCGACCCCTAACGGGGAAAAAGCCGAAAGAAGAAGAAGATTAATTTAACATATTTAAAATACATACTCAGAAATAAAGAAATTCAACATCACATGCTGCTATACAATGTTAAGAATACATTGAATCATAAAGGTAATCTTATATAATTAACGCATTGAGTGTTGTATTTCAATAGCAACATTTCAAGGCTATCCCAACAGCTAAATGTCTTGGTATGATTTATAGATCTTGTTCTGATCACTTCTTTTTCAGTTTTACATAGTATTGCTGTTAAATTTAAAATTACTTTGAATGTAGAAACTGTACTGGATTTCCATTTTTTTGCAATAACTTTTTTAGCTACTGCCAGGAGACTCTAAAACAGCTGTTGTTTGGCATTTACAGATAAAGAAAATGGAACATTCATTAGTATTTTTAATCTAGTTAAAGAACAATTATTCAGACCTTAACCCTTTAAAAAACATACTTATCTCTTCCCAATGTACATTTAATTTTTCACAGTCCATAAACATGTGCATCCCATCAATGTTTGCATCTTTACTACATCTCCAACAAACTGAAGAAGTCCTTTTACTGAACTTAGACCCTGGGATTCCATAAACTGTTTAGGCTTCATAAGAAGCCTACATGGAGTTTATGTGTTTGCACAATGATGCGCAGCGAGCAGCA